>NC_000071.6:125009758-125254758 GCF_000001635.26 Mus musculus | reverse complement strand
TTGGGGACAGCTCTGTCGTGTCACTGCTGCCTAAGTTTCTCCTTTATGAAACCTAAGGCTTTTGGTGACAGTGAAATAGACATCGAAGTAGACCATGGTAGAGAATGAAGTGTCTGCCCATGATGCCCGAAGCTTTGCCCATGATGCCCGAAGCTCCACCCACGATACTCGAAGCTCCGCCCACACCCTCAGGGTTCGCCTGCAGAGTTACCATAGGACTGGCTTGCCATTTCTGCCCAGTTTCCCTCCATGATGGGAGGAAAGGCACGCACAGAGGACGCCTATGCATCGTGCCAGTGCCTCCGGGGTGGGATGGTGCCATCTTGCCACTATAGAGTGCCACTCCTTGTGGGATCACAGATGACAAAGGAGGTGTGAGAACAGCGGGTGACCAGTCTCTGCTTGTCTCAGGTGGCAGGTGGCAGGTGGTGGCAGGTGACAAAAGCAAAGCCTGCTGCGGGCTGTGTCTATACCAGCCCTACAGGGGTAACAAGCAGGCTGTGTCTGTCAGGAGGGGTCTCCCCTCTGTCTCCTCCCACTGTGAAGCCCTCCCCACAGCCCACAGCTGCCTTTTCCTGAGCAAGAACCCAGTGACTTTCTACAGAGGATCTGCTTCCTGCCCTGAGATGACTCAGACAGATTCACTGGGGTGGAGGGAGGTGTGTGGAGAGGGGGGAGCCGCAGCTGCTGTCCTGAATTAATCTGGAAGTGCTGGCTCAGGATGTAGAGTTGCTGCTCTTCTTCAAGGTCATGATCTGGCCACTCTCTCCGGGCTTCTCTTCTCCTTTGAGGAACCTCTACCTGAAAAAGCCAACCCCCCCCCCCGCACGCCCCCCCCCCCAGCCTCAGAGGTGTCTGTAGTGGCCTCTGTCCCCCTGTTCCGGTAACAGCAGTTAGAGGGAATGGGGAGGGGAGGGGTGTCTCTTCAGTTGTTCAACAGTAAATTATTCAATCAACAAACTTCCCCACTCAGCTGTTCCTAAGGGAGGTGTCAAGTTGGTGCTTGTGGTAAGAAGTAAAATAAAGACATTGGGTTCTCCATCAAAAGAATTCCAGCCTCCCAGGAGACCTGCTTACAGATAAAGAAAGCAAAACCCTTTAGCCAGTTTTGGCCAAAGGGAATTGTATAATCATCATGTCATGTGACTAAAAAATTAAGTCCATACTTTCAGGTAAGGCTTGATCCAGGCGCTCAAAACATTTTCCAGGAACTGGGGAGGAGACAGCCCGATCAATAAAGCTCTTGCTATGCACGAATAGGCCTTGAGTTCAGTAGCCAGAGTCTACATAAGAAGCCAGGAGTGGCAACACATGTGGGGTGCGGGGCAGAGACAGAAGGGTCCGTGGGACTCACAAGCATGGAGACAATCAGTGAGAGACACCGCCTCAAAAGATAAGGTGAAAATAGCACATGATGGCGCATGCCTTTAATCTCAGCACTGGGGAGGCAGAGGCAGGTGGATCTCTGTGGGTTCAAGGCCAGTCTGGTCTACAAAGCAAGTTCCAGAAAGCATCAGATCTTTAGCAGGGAGGGAGGTCCATGGGGAGTCCCCCAGTCCTTATCTAGCCTCTTGGCTTTGAGCTGTGTGACCTTTGGTGGATGGAGCAACCTCTCTGGTCCTCCTTTTCTCACCAGTGTGTGTGTGTGTGTGTGTGTGTGTGTGTGTGTGGATCAGTCAGTAGTCCCCGCCATTACCTCTTCCTGGACTGAGACCATCCTTGACCGTGGCAAGCGCTGGCTTTGAACTGGTCCTGACCTGTTTCCCCTGCTCTAAGCTGAGGAGCCTGGTGGGGCTGGCATAACTCCCTGCCTTGAGTTGGTTCAGAGAGAGGCTCTCCCTTCTCTGGGTGTGAAATGAAATCTTTCCTGATGACTCCCCCGACTTCAAAGGACAGGGTGTGACCTTCTGGGCTGGGACCTTCTGGGCTGGGCTTCCCACAGTCAGAAAGCCTTGATAGTGGGCCAAGGAGGCTGGCTTCTCCCTTCCGCTTGGCTCGGAGGAAGCCAGGCACCCTTCTTTCACCAGAGGCTTCTATCGGAGCCCTCTGTCGGGTCCCAGAAACAACACTTGCTGTCAACCCCTACCCTCACCGCAGCCCACCCGTCCTCAGCACATCCTCCTGTCTTCCCAGAGACATCCCGCTTCTGTGTTCGATGCATTTAGCCCTCATTGTATATAAACGTGTGGTCAGAAGTAAGCAAGAGGGTGTCCACCATTGTCCTCTCTCCTGCCTGTAAGGATCCTTGAGTGCCAGGATGTTGGGTGTCCGAGGCCAACCGGCCACACCCAGCTCCAGCCCTGGATACCCCTGGGTGCTCCTCCCTCGTTGACTATCTCTGCCTGCCAGCACGGCTGGAGAGCCATAGCATGCTGTGAGGAGCAGTGTACACACTTGGCTGGTCCCTAGGAAGAGCCTGCCTCCTCCTGCTCCATTTGACTCGGAATTCAAGCCCTCGAGCCCTGAAGGTGTGTACCACAAATCCTCAGATAATATTCTTGCAGGCCTGGCCCCTGCTTGTAGACTTGGCCCAATGTCTAGCTCATTCTAATACTTACTGGGATGTTCCCACAGAAGGAAACAGGAAAACGCTTTTCTTCAAGGTTTGGTTTTATTTTGTGTGTGAGTGATTTGTTTGCAGTCTGTGCACCACGTGATGCATTACCGGCAAAGGCCAGCAGAGGGCGCTGTATCCCACCCCCCCCCCACCCCCGCCCCAGAACTGGAGTTACACATGGTTGTGAGCTGGCATGTGGGTGCCCAGAATTGAGCCTGGACCTCCTGAAAGGCAGCCAGTGTTCTTAACCACTGAACCATTTTTCCAGCTCCACAGCGACAGGCTGAGTAACTGAAGCCAGCTGCAGAGAGAACGTGCTGAATCAAGGGTCGCCGGGAACATGCACAGGGTCGCCGGGCAGTGGTGGCGCACACCTTTAATCCCAGCACTTGGGAGGCAGAGGCAGGTAGATTTCTGAGTTCGAGGCTAGCCTAGTCTACAGAGTGAGTTAGTTCCAGGACAACCAAGGCTATACAGAGAAACCCTGTCTCGAAAAACCAAAACCAAAAAAAAAAAAAGAATGCACAGGGTCAGGATAGGAAGCTCAGAGCAGAACTGAAAACCCTACAGTGTACCATGGTCACCTGATCCTCTCCAAGACCTTACAGGTCTCCCTCCTGCTCCCCTGCCCTCTTCCTGAAGCTAACACAGAGTCCTGCTTCAGGTTCTTTGTGTTGACTGTGCCTTCTGCCTAGGGACACACATCCTTAAAACCAGATGTGACTCCAGAATGCATTGCTGCCTTCCAGCCTTGGCCCAAATGTTACTTTTCCAAGAGACCTAAGAAGACCCCTTCCATACCCTTCGCACTATGTGCAGTGGGGTATATCTGAACATATCCCCAAGATGGGTGAACCTCAATTATTACACAGGACTGAGGTTGTCACTGAAAGGAAGAGAGGTTTTTTTTTTTTTTTAGAATGTTTGAGGCCCTGAGTTCACACCCTAGCCTTTGGGGAGAGAGAGAAAGAGAGAGAGAGAGAGAGAGAGAGAGAGAGAGAGAGAGAGAGAGAAATGATGAAGATCAGATAAAGTCCTGCATGGTTCCACTGACATGAATAATTATACATAATCATATAAATTGTCTGCTTGCAACTGTATCAATAAAGGTCCCAGCCACCAACCACATGTGGATAGAACCCTTGAACTCCGACTACAAAACAGAGTAAAAGAATTTTAGGTGTTGCCTTGTTTTAATGAACTTCAGTCAAAGAGGCTGAGTGTGATGGCTCATACAGCGTCTCAGAACACTGAGGCAGGAGGATGGCCATGAATTCAAGGGCAGTCAGGACTACAGAGCAAGATGCTATTACCAACCCCCTCTCCCCATTAAGAATAAATCAAAAGATGTTTTTGGTGATGTGGACGGGAATACGGACAATAAAGGATGTTTGGGATCTGGGTCCCAGGGAAGTGTTCATCTCTGTAGGATAGTTCGGCACTATGTTAAGTTGTGTGTGTGTACATGGGTATAGAGATCAGAGACTGAAGCCGGTATCTTCCTCTGTATCATTCATTCATTCATTCATTCATTCACTGTATGCATGTACCATGGGACACACCGAAAGATCTAAGGACAACTCTTAGGCATTCATTCTCTTCTTCCATTACGTGGATCTCAAAGGATTACCAAGCTCTTCCGCAAGCACCTTCACCCAGAGAGCCATCTCTCCAGCCCTGACCTTATTTTTTGAGATAGTGTCTCTCACGGAACCTAGAACTCACTAGCTCTGCTAGGCTGGCGGGCAAGTGAGCTGCTGAGGTCTGCCATCCACCACCTCCTGGCACTGGGTTCATAATCCTATAAAGACCTGATGATTCTGGGCCCATCAGGGCTGTGGGCCCTGCGGTTTCTGTTGGCTATGAGAGTAGCTATGGGCAGCTTTTACATACAGATTCCAAAATCTCAATATGGATAAATGCTTGTGAATATCCCAGGGACAGGTTTGTTTGTTTGTTTGTTTTTTTTTTTTTTTTTTTTTTTGGTTTTTCGAGACAGGGTTTCTCTGTAATCCTGGCTGTCCTGGAACTCACTTTGTAGACCAGGCTGGCCTCGAACTCAGAAATCCGCCTGTCTCTGCCTCCCAAGTGCTAGGATTAAAGGTGTGCGCCACCACTGCCCGGCTGTTTGTTTGTTTTTAATGATTTCTTTCTTTCTTCTTTTTAAGTATAGAATAGAGTTTATTAAGTGCATGGGGAGGAGAGTTAAGAGGGTAATAGAGGCAAAGAAAGAGAAAGCAGAGACAGAGACGTAGAGGAGTAGAGGCTGGCCATGAGCACGTAGAGAGAGAAGGGGGGAAGGGGGAGACGACAGAGCAAGTGCAAGAAGGCAAGAGGGCAAGAGTGATTTATTTCTTTTTATTTTATGCGCATTGGTGTTTTGCCTGCGTGTGTTTCTATCTGCATGAGGGTGTTAGGTACACTGGAACTCGATTTAGAGACAGTTTTGAGCTGCCATTCGGATGCTGGGAATTGAACTTGGGTCCTCTGGACGAGCAGCCAGGGTCTCAACTACTGAGTCATCTCTCCAGCCCCCAGGGGACAGTTTGTGGGTGGATCCGACTCAGACAGTAACTTATGGGGTTGAATTGGATTATAATGAATTTGAAATTATTTGCACCTGCTGTCCGTCTAGTCCTATGTCTTGACAAGGCAGCTGGTTTGTTTTAATCCTGCCCAGGTCTGTGATATGACCTCTGATAACACGGCTCACAGGCAGATCTACCTGGCAGCCTTTCTCTATCACCTCCCCCTCTGACCTCGCTGGATTCTTTGTGTGCTGAGCCTGTTATCCAAAGTCCCCAGCCACAGGAGGTCACTGACAGCCAAGTTACCTCCACTCTTTGCTCTTTAACTGCCCATAGCTGACTGGGCATGTGTCCTCCTGCCGGCTGAGGGCAACTGAAGGTCAGACGCACCAGGAGGGACCTGCAGTGTTCTTGCTTAGGAAACATGATCAATAAAGCATGAACCAGCCAGCTTCCCTGGTGCAGATGCCACCCAATGGGACAACGAGTCGAACTAGGATGCTGGTGACATCTCTGGGCTCCATGGCTGCTTAAATTTGTTTAAAAAACAAACAAACAAACTGTGGTTTGCCACAATAGAGACAACAGGAAATGGCCACTTGAGTTGTCTGTAAACACCCAGTTCCATGGATGGCATGTGCCTTGCCAGTGAGGTACAGCTGTCTCTGCAGGCTGCTTCCAGAATCTTCATCCTCCTGGTTTAATGGCTTAAAGCCTCAGGCAAGGGCGTTCCTGGAGAAAGAAGTTAAGAGAGGAGCATGGGAGAGGCCAGGAGCCCAGTATGGATCAAAACCTAGAAGCTGAGACTGAAGAGATGGCCCAGTGGTTCAGAGCACTGGCTGCTCTTCCAGAGGTCCTGGGGTCAGTTCCCAGCACCCACATCGCCTTCTTCTGTCTGCATTGGGAACTGTATGCACGTGGTACACATACATACATGCAGGCAAACACTCATATACACAAAATACAAGTCTTCAGAGAAGCTAGGGTCAGATGGGCAGCTCCTGAAGGAACTGGAGGAGCTAGGCTGGCAGTGCAGGGGTGCACAGGACAGGGTTTCTCTGTGTAGCCCTAGCTATCCTGGAACCCACTCTGTAGACTAGGCTGGCCTCGAACTTAGAGATCTCCTTGCCTCTGCCTCCCAAGTGCTGGGATTAAAGGCGTGCACCACCACCATCCAGCAACCATGCTAGGCTTAAAGGTATACACCACCACTCCCACGTCAGCCCTGGTTTTCATGGGGCAGGGGGAATCTGCTACCCCCACCCAGCCTGAAGGAACTGACCTCAACTCTAGAGCCACCGACCAGGGATCAAACAAAGCAGCTCTCTGCTCCTTCTGGGTCCAGCCTGGTTTTAGATGGCCTGTCATGACTGGTCGGGGACTTTGCAAAGACGCTGACATTCTCTGAGATTTTTTTCTTTTCAAGTTCAACAGGAACGCTGAGTAAGTGGCAGATGGAGAACAGCGAGCTGTCTTCTGTCTCTGGTCTGTGTTAGCATTATATCTACACCGAGCCGGACAGTGTGTTTGTTTGGGGAGAGACACGAGACACCCTCCCCCACCAAGGACTGGTCCTGCTCATCTGCCAAGAACCACAAGGTTTTGTGAGTTAACCAAGTATTTTGTCTTCAACCTGAGCCAGGTTCCTGTCTATAGAATGGGTCAATTATGATCCTCAGGCTTTAGGGCTCTCCTAGATCAGGGGAGCCCCCTGTGCACATGGACTCAGTGGGTACAAAGACATCTTAAGGAAACAGGGATGGTGTTGGTGAGCCAGGGCTTAGCTGAGGCTTCCATGAGGTATCTGACTCTAAGCCTGGACATCTCCTGGGCTCCCCCGTCTAGGAACCTCTTGTGGCTCCAACCCCAGGACATCCAGATGTGGCTGTTGAGAGATGGATCTGTTATGGTTTGGGCCTGCTTCCTACAGACTTGTGCGTTGGACTCTCCCCACCCCCACTCCCCCAGTTGAGGGTGCTACTGTGAGAGGCTGTGGAACCTTGGGGACCTATGGTCTAGCTGAGTCAGTGGTTCTCTGTGGGCAGGTCTTGGTTGTCTTCCCTTCTGGTTACGGCCAGAGCTCTTTGTGTCATGATTCCCTAAGGTGAGAGAAGCCGTATACACTCCTGCCACCCCAGACAAAGCCACTCGCTGTAGCAGTCCCTTCCGTGATGGGCATGGGCCAAAAACAAAACTCCCCCTCCCGCTATGCCGTGCACCCGGCTGCAGACCACATAGCTCCTCCCTCATCTTGAGCTCAGTCAGGAGAAGGTGTGTTTTGCTTCCGTAACAAATGGAAATCCGTAAATCTCAGCCCTTGATAGACTGAGCAGTGACTATTGTTAAGGGACACATGGAGCGAGAAGACAGCTCCTCAGGCAGCATGTCATTATGAGGCAGGTAGTTCAGATCCCCGGGACCCAGGTAAAAGCCTGACATGTGTGCTGGCAGCTCCCCTGTATAATCCCAGCAGTCAGAGGTGGAGCTGCGTGGTTTTCAGAGCAAGCTCTGGGATCCGTGAGCTCTGGGTTCAAATTGGAGATCCTATCTCAACATATTCAATACAGAGCAATGGAAGAAGGTACCCGTGTCACATCTGTATATCAAATGCTTATACACATGCACACTATACACCCAACCACTCATACACACACACACACACACACACACACACACACACACACACACACACGGCATGTGAACCTGACTAAATCTTATGTCTCTCCCCCACCCCCACCCCTAACTCCAGTCTTGCGTCATAGCTCAGACTAGCCTCAAACCTACAACCTTCCTGCCTTCGCCTCCCAAGTGCTGGGATTATAGGCATGACTCACCACACCCAACCATACCCATTCTTTTCTTTTCTTTTCTTTTCTTTTCTTTTCTTTTCTTTTCTTTTCTTTTCTTTTCTTTTCTCTTCTCTTCTCTTTTCTCTCTCTCTTTCTTTCTTTCTTTCTTTCTTTCTTTCTTTCTTTCTTTCTTTCTTTCTTTCTTTCTTTTTTTTTGAGACAGGGTTTCTCTGTATAGCCCTGACTGTCCTGGAACTCACTCTGTAGATCAGGCTGGCCTTGAACTCAGAAATTCGCCTGCCTCTGCCTCCCGAGTGCTGGGATTAAAGGCGTGTGCCACCACACCCGGCCACCATACCCATTCTTAAAATGGTACACCACCCTGTTCTGAGCATCAGAAGGGAGTGGTTCATCTCAGCATCTTTAGTAATTGTTATCCTTACCTACTGTGGGATAAAGAAAGAAACCCAGAGAGGCCAGGTACTTTGCTCAGGGACCTGCAACAATGACATCTTCCTCATGTCCTCAAGAAAACCTTCACTTGCTGACCGTGGTGGCACACACCTTTAAGCCCAGGATTCAGGAAGCAGAGATAGGAGATAGAACTCAGAGTTCCAAGCCTGGTGTGCAGAGCAAGTTCCAAGTCAGCCAGGGCTACATGTTTCAAAATAAAACAGAAACAACCTTCATCTCTCCTTTTACTCTAAATCTGGGACACACACACACACACACACACACACACACACACACACCACATGAACACAAGCCAGTATGCGCGCGCCCTGAGTGCACCACCCTGCTTGCACACAGAATGGTAATTTGGGGCAGGAGGGGCCTAGGGGCCTCTCTTATTCCCTCTTAGGGACTGAGATCACTGTGGCTTCCTGTCCCGTGTCGTGATTCATGGCGCGTCTAAGGTGCCCGCCACAGCGTGAGCTCATCCAAATCCCGTCTATTGTCTGAGCCGCTCCAGGAGACACATCTGAGGCTGGGGATCACAGTGGCTCATTTATGACGCCAGCCTCCCCACGGCGTAAGGCAGAGGCAGAGCTGCTGAGCTCAGAGAAAGATCGGGTTGGCTCGCCTAATCCCCAGAGGAGCCAGAGCGCCCGAGGCGAGCCGAGATGAGCAAAGGTTCTGGATTCTCCAGGCAGACAGCGCATCCTGTTTCCTGCAGCGGGGGTCCCAGGAGGGAACTCAACGCTGCCGCCATGGAGTGGCAGATGGCTCACGGCATCTTGAACTTACCGCTGCTGGAGATGGGCCTCAGGCCCCCTTCTTGGCATTTCACATCTCTGCCAAGCTGAACCATCTGTCTATGCCGGACTAAGGACTCAGGGTCACCCCTGGCTGCTTCTCCCTCCACCCCCCCCCCACCCCCGCCCCCAGCCTGTTCTGCAACCATTTCATTAGCGAGGATCACAGTTCCTGGTTCCAGCCACCTTTGTTGCCTGGACCCTGTGCACTAATCCAGTCCTCTGGGTTTCCAGTGGCCACGCCTTCCCCTACCAGCTTCATCTCTTAAGCAGCAGCAGTCTGTTAAATCTGTTACAGCCCAAAGCATCTACTCTCCTCCTGTGACTCCCACCTTCCTTAGAGCGAAGATCCCGGTTGCCCTCCCCTCATGCCAGTGGCGCCCTTCCTCTCACGCCAGTGATACACTCCCCCCCCCCCCACACACACACACGGGTGACCCCTTTTGCCCTTCACATCTGCCTTCCTGATGGCTTCCACTGGTTTTTGGAGGCAGCCCTGCCTCGGGACCTCTGCCTAGGCTGCTCCACACCCTGAGCTGCTCCTGGCTGGTGCTCACTTCTTTGCAAGTGCAGGCAAAATCAGATCTGCTGCTGCTGGCAGCTGGAGGTCCCTCGGCGCCCCCCCCCCCCCCAGCCTCCCACTCTGCATTTTTCCAGGCTGGCTCAGGATTGTGGCCTGTCACCAGC
The DNA here is from genome assembly GCF_000001635.26 of Mus musculus. NCBI lineage: Eukaryota > Metazoa > Chordata > Mammalia > Rodentia > Muridae > Mus > Mus musculus. The sequence continues at coordinate 125,244,941 of NC_000071.6, read as the reverse complement.
TCAGAACTAACACACAGCAGGGTCTCTCTGACTGTCTACCAAATGTGGGCACTTACATCCACAGTGGGCCAGGCACCGGGAGAGACTCAGATCCGAGCAGACAGCAGATACAAAGTACAATTGAGCAGTGGGGTCAGGAAGGCGGCTGGCCCCCTGGTGTGACCTTCTATGTGGCCAAGAAGGATCCAGGAAGTGGAACCTGAATGCAGTGTGCCTCCTAGCTGGCTCCAAATCGGCTCCCCAGCCAGGGCTAGGCGCTTCGAGATGCTCAGTCCGTTTCAGAACTTACCTGAGCCTCAGATCACACAGGACTGTCATATTTTGCTCTGAGGATAGTGATGAGGCCAGGCTGGGAGTAGAGCCTGTTCTCATGTCTTTCCCTGGGAGGAAGAGAAGACCCACTTGTCTTCTATTCCCCTGTGAGGCCTCTGTGCCCAGGGCCGGTAGCTGATATGACTGAGTTGAGGCTCATCCTGAGACCCCTGGCCTTCCTGCTTCCTAGCCTTCTGTCTCTATGAGCAAGTCTCTGACCACAGGACCTTTGCACCTGATGGACTTAATCTGTAGTCTTCTTCCTTTCTCCTCTCCCCCCACCACCCGCACACATACCCCCCCCACCCCTGCTGCCACACATATTGGGTCCCTTAGGAGCCTCCCTCTCCCTCGGCTTGGCTGGCTCCCTGCTGCAGGTCCCCAATGCTCTGAAAAAAGAAAATCTATTTAAGACACGAAGAAACGGGGGAGAGAAGGGAGTTGTGCCACAAGCTGTGACACACAGAGACTCAGCTAAGAAGCAGCCAGCCCCCCAGATGGCAAGAGGCCCCGTGGGAGGCAGCTGCAGCTGTCACATGCAGATGGGAGGCGGGACACTGGGTGCCAGGGCTGAGGGAGGGGTGGATCAGGGACTCAGCAGTAGAGCTGCTGATGAGGGAGATGAAACCCTTCTGGGAGGGGGCAGCAGGGGTGAGTTCACAGAACAATGGCTGCCTCGTAAACAGCACATGCACACACACATACATGTGCACACATAAGTACACACACAAATACATAAACACACACATGTGCACATGTGAACACACATTAAACACACACACACACACACACACACACACACACGCATGTATACACAAACACTCCATCCATCCAGTCTGACTTCTGATGGGCAGGCTCAGGTGCAGGGCAGGCTCTAGAGCAAGAGAGGACCAGCCTGGGGCTTCATTCTGTCCCTTTTTCCCAGAAAGTGTCCTGGAAAAACCCCTCTCTCTTGGTGCTGCCTCTAGAGCTGTGGGTCTGTCAGAGGTTATCTTTTTTCCTGGTGCTGAAGATCAAAGGCTTAGGCTAAGCAGAGGCCCTACCACTGAGCTATGGTCTCCTTTTCTTCTTCTTCTTCTTCTTCTTCTTCTTCTTCTTCTTCTTCTTCTTCTTCTTCTTCTTCTTCTCTTCTTCTTTTCTTCTTCTTTCTTCTTCTCCTCCTCCCCTCCTCCTCCTCTTCTTCCTTCTCCTCCTTCTCCTCCTTCTCCCCCTCTTCTCCCTGTCCCCCTCCCTGTCCTCCTCCCCATCCCCATCCCCCTCCCTGTCCTCCTCCCCCTCCCCCTCCCTGTCCTCCTCCCTCAGGCCAAAAACTGACATGGTCCTTAAGAAAACATACAGCTCTTACTGAGGGCCTGAGTTCAGGTCCCAGCAACCACATTGAACTTCAGCTCCAGGGGATCTGGTTCGTTTGAGGTTTTACACACACACACACACACACACACACACACACACACACAAATACACACATACACACATATACACATATATGCACACACATAATTCTTATACACATACATATACACATACACACAAACATATACATATGAACACATGCATATAAACTACACATATATGCACACACACATACATACTTACACACATGTACACATATGCACATATACACACATGTGTGTATGTATACATATACCCACATATGTACACATATGCACATATACATACACACACTTCCTTAAATTTTTAATTTTTAAATTTTTTTTATTTTTTTATTTTTTGGTTTTTCAAGACAGGGTTTCTCTGTACAGCCCTAGCTGTCCTGGAACTCACATTGTAGACCAGGCTGGCCTTGAATTCAGAAATCCGCCTGCCTCTGCCTCCCAAGTGCTGGGATTAAAGGCGTGCGCCACCACATCTGGCTCCTTAAATCTTTAATTTAAAAAATCCTGGGCTGGTGAGATGGCTCAGTGGGTAAGAGCACCTGACTGCTCTTCCGAAGGTCCGAAATTCAAATCCCAGCAACCACATGGTGGCTCACAACCACCCGTAATGAGATCTGATGCCCTCTTCTGGAGTGTCTGAAGACAGCTACAGTGTACTTACATATAATAAATAAATAAATCTTAAAAAAAAAAAAAAATCCTGTGCCACAGAGAGTTCACCAGACACACATTCTGCTGGGTGAAGATGTGGGGGTGAGGCACAGGACACAGCCCTCATTTTTCCTCCTTGTGTCCCCTCTGCACTGGTTTAACAGCCATGGTGGCTCACTGCGGCCTGACTCTTGTTGGCCCAGTCTTTCATAGTCTGGCTCACCAGGGCCTGGCTCTAGGCCACCAGGTGTCCTTGCCAGGAGAACATCCGATCTGGGAGCAAATGGCGGGAGAGTCAGGCCTTGTACATTCCTGCCCTGGGGCCCCAGTTCACCGCAGATGAACCTCACCCTTTTAACAATAAACGTCACCTGTCCCAGAGGGACGCTTGACCCCAAGAGCCACTTACCAGCCACTTGGTCAGAAGGCCACACACGGATGCTGTCAGGCTAAGGTGGGAGGACCAGGAAGGTGTGGGTGAATGAAAGCCCAGGGTCCTGGTGGTGGCAGCAGACAGAAATGTCTGAAGCAGTGGCCCCAGATTCCGTGCACCAACCACACTCTCTACTGAGGACAGTGCTGGACCCAAACTTAAAACCTCAATGGGCCTGGCCGGCTCAGCGTGAACCAGTTTTTGGATCCCTGTGTGGCCTTTGCCTCTGTCTGGAGTGGAGCCTGCCAGGCAGGCTTCAGAGGCGCACAGCCCCAGAGCTCCCCCTCCCCCTCCCCTCCCCCTCCCCTGCAGTCAGACTCCACAGCTCCAGTGCCATCCAGCAGGAGGCAGGGCACGAGAGAGAGAGAGAGGGGGGGGAGCGAGAGCTAGCTTGTGTGGGGTCACTCACCTCTCCACAGGGAACTTCTGGGGCCTTTCCTCCTGTCCTGTGTTATTATTTCCTTCCTTCTCCATCTCAGCCCCGCCCCTGCAACCCAGGGGAGCGGGACTCAGAGAGGGCAGCAGCTGGACTGAGATCACACAGCAAGGTGAAATGACACACTGAGTCCTTGAGGGGCAGGGCATAGGCCCCTGGGTGATGGCAAGATGGGTCAGGCAAGACCAATGGCCAGGCAGACGTCTCTGGGCTCGGTCACCATGAGTCCTTCAGTTGTGCCCACATGGGAGACATGGGTCTGACTAGCATGGTGGGGTTGATTGAAGTCCCTTCCAGTGTCCCATGGACAAGGGGCTCTGGAGGAGGGGTCCTGGAGAGGTCTGTAGCAGTCCCACCCGGCAGTGTCTGTGTTACACACTACACAAATGCAACTTGTTTCTTTCCTTTCTTTTCTTCTTCCTTCCCCTTTCTTTCTTTCTTTCTTTCTTTCTTTCTTTCTTTCTTTCTTTCTTTCTTTCTTTCTTTCTTTCTTTCTCTCTCTCTCCCTTTCTTTCTTTCTTTCTCTCCCTTTCTTCCTTCCTTTCTTTCTCTTTTCTTTCTTTCCTTCTTTCTTTCTCCCTTCCTTTCTTCCTTTCTTTCTTTCTTTCTTTCTTTCTTTCTTTCCTTCTTTCTTTCCTTCTTTCTTTCCTTCTTTCTTTCTCCTTCTCTCTCTTTCTTCCTTCCTTCCTTTCTTTCTTTCTTTCTTTCCTTCTTTCTTTCCTTCTTTCTTTCTCCTTCTCTCTCTTTCTTTCTTTCTTTCTTTCTTTCTTTCTTTCTTTCTTTCTTTCTTTCTTTCTTCTTAGAAAAGACTGGCCTCAAACTCTCAGATCTGCCTGCCTCTGCCTCCTGAATACTGGGATTCAAGGCGTGCACCACCACCACCAGGCTTACAAAAGCAGCTTCTAAAGAGGCCACCAGAGGAGATCCCACTCCTTTGCTTGCCCACTCACTTTGCAAGGAGAATGTCTTTGGGTGGGAGTAGGGCCCTGCACCTGGTGATACTCCCCTCCCCCAGGAAGCTGGTGTCATAGTGACACACTGAATACCCCAGGGGGCCGCCTGCATTGAAATGGCAATTGTAGCTGTTCCAGAGAAGAGATGCTCTCAGAGCTCACCTGGCCCAGCATGCCCCTGCAGGTCCTGTTGCCATGGTAGCTAGCAGTCCCGGCTTGAGAATCCTATAGTCTCTGCCTGTGTTGAGGACAACCTGCTGAGGTTTGGTCTTTTGCTTGGATGGTAATGCTAAATACTGGGCCCCAAGGTCCAACTGCCCCTGGGGACAAGAGAGTCAGTATGGTATGTACCCAAGTGACATACCTAAGTGACATATGTAACCTTGCTCCCCTCACGTTACTCCTGATTGGTGAATAAAGATGCCTACAGCCAATAGCTGGGCAGAAGAGAGGTAGGCGGGGCTCTTGGGTTGCTGGGCTTGGGGTCTGAAGAGAACCACGGGGAGGAGAGGTAGAGAGAGGAGGAGATGCCATGGGTTAGGTGAGTTGTGAATACATGGCCATGAGGGCTGGCCAATTGGAGCTAAGAGCTGCCCAGATGGAACGTGGCAAATTATAACTTGGGGTGTTTGATGGGGAAATAGATTTTAGTAGCTTAGAGGGTGGCTATCTGCCCAGCTTTAGTGCTGATTAAGGCTTATTAAAAATATAAAGGTTGTGTGTCTTTTATCTGGGAACCAAATGATCAAAGGCGGGGTAGGAAACCCTGTTTGAGATTAAATATTTACAACAACAACCCCTTCACTCCTCTTTCTCTTCCAGCTCTGGCTCTCTCCATCCACCCGCTCCTGTCAGAGCATCCTTCCCCTGGGAGATCAAGGACCTGCCAAGGTGAGCTGGCCACTGAGTACCACTCGACCTGAGGTCAGTCAGTGATGAAAGCTGAGCTACAGTGGGAGAGAGGCAGCTGCTGTTTGCCGCCTGAAGTAGGAAGACAACTTTTTGCCACTGACAGAAACCTCAATGTGCAGGAGCAGAGATCAGATCTTTTTTTTTTCTTTTCTTTTCTTTTTTTATGTATATGGGTGTCTTGTCTGTATATATGTCTATGTATCATGTATGTACCATGTATATCCCAGAGAGGCCAGAAGAGAGCATTGAATTCCCTGGACCTGGAATTACGGGCAGGGTGAGCCTCCATGTGGGCACTGGGAATCGAACCCAGGTCCTTTGGAAGAGCAACCAAGGCACTTAACAGGCATCCTTATTCACCAATCAGAATTAACTCAAGGGCAGGTTCCAGGGGCTATGTGTAGACTTCAGATCTTGGGGGCCCCATAGCTGGGCTGAAGAGACATAGGTAGGGTTGAGGTTTCACAGGCTTTCAAGAGGGAGGACCACGAAGTGGGAAGAGAGAGGAGGAGAAGCCACCGTGGGATAGAAGAATGAGCAGGAGGGAGGAGAGATGCCATGGGAGAACGTGGCCCAGATGGCTGCCCCATTGGGTAAGGAGCAGCTAGATGGAACATAGTACCTAGTAAATAATAACTTAGGGTTATCGAAAGTAGATACTAACAGCAAGGAGGGTAGGCAGCTGCCCAGCTATGGTGCTGTCTAAGGCATATTTAAAAATATAAAGGCTGCGTGTGTCTTTCATCCGGGAACATAAATGATCTAAGGTAGGAAGAAGCCCTAGACCGGGATTTTTAATATTCATGACAACAGTGTGGTCTCAGCATCTCTTGCTACCATCCCTTGCTCTTCCCACATTCTACAGTTGTCTGGCTTTAAGCACTTCTTGAACCACCATTTCATCGGCATCAGTGTCTGCCTGTATCGACCTTGTGTTACTCCAGGGTCATCTGGGGCTACTGTGTGGTGGTAACTTGGAGCCCAAGTCAACCCTTAGCAACACAGATGTGCCAAGCTAGGGACAGCATGTAGAGGCTGATTTCTTCTTTACAGTACGGAGGTTGCTGAATACACAATATGAAACTGTCCATGTCTGTCCTTCTTTTCCCTCATCAGGAAGACCATGCATGGAAGCCAACTTTACACGGGAGGAAATGCAGCCCGACACATCCGAAAAAAGCTAACTCCCATGAGTACCTGGATCCAGCGCTACCCGAGGCTAGCCGTTCCTTCCTATCCTCCGATTCTGAGAAAATAATCTTCTGGCCGTGCATAGAGTGGGGAACCCATGCTCCTACCTGGTCCCCTAACCCCTCCTGTTGTGATAGCCCAACCCAGGACTTAGTACGAACAGTTCTCTGTAGACAGTGAGCCATCTGGCTCGCTGGTTCTCCTTCATCCCCACTGGTCCCCCACCTGCCAGCTGTGCTATTGGCCACTCCGTGGTGATGTATATTTAACAAGGGCTCAGAATCAAATTAATTCAGATTAGTTAATAAACGGCAACCTCCATCTTCCTCTCGGGCAAGCTAAATCTGTGCCTGTTGGCTTTAATTTGTTGCTGTTGTGGTCCTTTACCACTGATGCAATTATGAAAAGGTTACTAGTGAAATTTCCCAGATTAGATTAGGCTTGAATGTATTAATACAGTTCTTTCCCGCTGTCCCTGGAGAGAGCCGGGCAGAGGGCCTGTGGAATTTGAGCAACAGGGGGCCACCCAGAGCCCAGGTTCACCCTGCCACTCTTCAAATAAGCTCTTTTGGGGGATGGGGTATGCACTGATTGAGCACCAACTGTATGTACAACCCTGGTTGTGAAAGTTCGTATTGAGTCAACAGGGCCAGGCTGGGACAGGGGTCATAGGAGGAAGTAACGTCCAAGTTTAGCATCAGATAGCTTTTGGATGTCCTAGTAAACCCAGAGCCTGGTCTGAAGGAGGGGTCTTATGCAAATCAGTTTGACCCTTGATGGTGTTCCTGAGGGAGAGGCCCATTTCCAAGCCTCACAGGAAGTTGGTAATGGATGGCCTAAGGCCAGGCAGAAGACAGAAACTCAGTCAAAGCCCACCCTGGGGCCAGCCAAGGGACACCAGTAGCCAAGGGGGCTCTCCTCTCTGCTGAGGTCACTCCATGGCTGCCAACACCATCATTCTGAAACCCGTGGCCTTCCTCATGACACTCCTTAGCAGTAGATGAGGAGTCCACAGGGGTCTCTGCCCCTCCTTCAGAGCCCAGCACTGTGCTAGATTGAGATCTGAGCCTGGGCTAGTGTAAATGGTTCTTCCGCTATGACCGGTCAGAGTGTGGGGTGCAGGCTCCAGTGTCTCCGAGAGGGACTCCTGGGTTTTGTTCCCCAGCCTTTGTGACCACCCAGACAATGTCACACACGTGACCCCAGATGGGGAGCGTCTTTGCCTTGTGAAGCCCTACTCAGATCGGCTGGGCTCAGCAGAGTCAGGTTGCCAGACTAGCCTCGCCATGGCCTGGCCTGGAGGGTGTGACAGTCCCCATGGGTAACCTCTCTGATAGGATTCACCACACACAGCCATTCCCTCCTCAAACCCTGCTGCCCCACCCCCAGCCCCTGACTGAGAAGACAGGGACATCAGGAACGATCCTGTGTTGTTTCCTACTTTCAGAATTAAGCCCAGTGGTAGTCGCCATGCCTGGGAAGCTCACATAGGAGGACTTGACCCTGGCCTAAGGAGCTCTCTCAGTTGGTGAAGGACCTGAGTTCAACCCTCAGAACCTGTGTAAGAAGAGCAGGGCTTGGCAGTGCACCCCAGAATCTCAGCATTTGGGGAGGCAGAGACAGGAGGATCCCTGAAGCTGGCTAAATGTGAGCGTACCAGGCCAGTGAGAAGAGACCCTGCCTCAATAAGGAGCATGCGTGTACACACCTTATCCCAGCACACCAGAAGCAGGGGCGGGGGCGGGGTCAGAGGCAGAGAGGCAGAGAGGCAGAGAGGCAGAGAGGCAGAGGCAGAGGAGGCAGGCAGAGCTTCCTGTGTTCAAGACCAGCCTGGTCTACATAGCAAGTTCCAGGCCAGCTGGTGATACTCTGTTTCAAAATCAAAGGTGACCTGGGCTCAATTCCTGGAGTCCACAAAAGGGGTAGGAGAAAACCACTTCAGTAGATTTGCCCTCTGACTTCACACACACAGTTCAGGGAAGGAGCCAAGGGAGAAACCCACTTTTGATATCTGTGATTGCCTCAAAACAAAACAAAAACCCGATGGTGGTAGTGTGAGTTTGTGGCCAGCCTGGTCTACAGAGGCAGTTCCAGGACAACCAGAACTATACAGAGAAATCCTATCTCAAAGAGAGAGAAACAGAGACAAAGACAGAGAGAGAGAGACAGAGACACAGAGAGAAAAAGAAGAAAAAGATAGAAACAAAAAAGAGGAAGGGCAAACAGAGGGGAGGAGCAAGAGGAGGATAGGTGAGGTAGCCGTAGGGACAAGGGACAATTGAACCCTAGCCAGGTAAACTTCTGTGAGATGTTTGGATGAAGGAAAGCTGAGGTGATGCAGACACAAGATGTCCAAGTTTGCCAGGTGTCCCCCACTTGTCCCCACCCATGCCTGCCCTCCAGCCCACCTCTGACTGTCCCGGAACTCTGCTGGGGAGGAGCAGGAGAGGAGGAGGAGAGAAGTGTTTATCCTGCCCATGCAGAGTAGTTTTCTCCTTTTCATCATCGACTACGAACCCTGGAGAGCGTCGAGTTCTGGTAGTGTGAGGGCTGTACTGGCTCCAAACCTGCCAAGGGTTCCACAATCCCAGGCCTGTGTGAAAACAGCTGGTGTGGCTCCCAGGGTGGGCGGGGACATGGCAGCTCCCAGAAAGTTTCACTGTATCCCATCTCAGCTGGATAACCTCCTCTAGTCCCCAGCCTCTCAGTTAGCTTAGCTCATCTGTGATGGCTGGGCTTTCCCACTGTTTACCCATGGTTAACCTTTTAATTTCTTTTTTAAATTTTATAAGCATTGATTAGTGTTTTGCCTGCTTTTATGTCGATATGAGGGAGTCAGATCCCCTGGAACTGGAGTTACAGACAGTTGTCAGCTACTGCGTGGGTGCTCGGAATTGAACCTAGGTCCTTTGGAAGAGCAGCCAGTGCTCTTAACCACTGAGCTATCTCTACAGCCCCAGTTAAACTTTCATCTTTATTTTATATGTATGAGTATTTGCCTGCATGTATATATATGTATACCACATGCCTGCCTTACCTTCAGAGGCCAGAAGAGGGCATCATATTCCCAGAAACTGGACTTACAGACAGCTGTGAGCTGCCATGTGAGTGCTAGGAATTGAACCCCAGGCTTTCTGTAAAAGCAACCAGTGTTCTTAATGGCTGAGCCATCTCTCCAGCCCTATAGGTGAACTTCAAAGAAAACCAAGGTTGAAGTTTGTGAGAGACAACTGATCTCTGGGGGTGTGGGGGCGCATCAAACAGTTTGGGGCTGTGACAGGGTCTACAAGTCACCAGCACACTTGTGCCTGCCTCAGGCAGTACTTACAGGGTCAGCAGAACACAGTGAGGGAAAGAGTTGCAGGTTAGCTTGCTTGTTGCTTCTGGTACAAGGTCCCGTTGCTGTCTGTGTGGGAAGTTCCAATCCTGACTCTCCAAAGTCACGTTACCCTCTTTCTACTTTGTAAAAACTGGGGAACCCCTGTGAGTCTCCTAGAACCCTGCAGGGGAAACTTCAAATGGGCATAGAAAGAGAATTTATCCTTGGGCTCTCTGGGTCTGGTGGCTGGTGGGGTTACTGTGACAAAGTCCTTGATTTGGCCTCTTGGCTGCGGTCCCTGGCTCGAAGCCTGGCCTAGAACCTGGGGTCCTCTTTCCCCAGCTTCCTGAATGGCTAGGTAGGTAGATCTCTGCTCATTGCCTAGCAGTTCCCTACAGGGGATGAGACTGTGACAAATAGTGGCTGAGTGGCTGGTATGATGTCACATGTCTCTAATCCTGGCACTAAGGAGGCACAGACTGGTGATCTTTGTGAGTTTGAGGCCAGTGTGGACTATATAGTGAGTTCCAGGACAGCCAGAGCTATATAGAAAGACCCTGTCTCAAAACAAACAAACAACCTCCCCCTGCCCCCCCCCCCCCAAATTGCTGAGTGAACGGTTTTCTCAATGTGCATCAGCCTGCCTGGATAGCCCTGCAAGTTACTAGGGCCTCTCATCCTGTTAAGGCCACTTCCTGTCTTCCTGCTTATCTCTGCTTTGGAGTGGCTGCAGGCTAGGCGTCCTCACGGTGGTACACTGCAGGAGTACCTCGGTATCAGCTAGTCAGAAACGCTGAGTCCAGCTGACTGGCCTGGCAGGCACCGGCTTGCGTTGACACAGTTCCTTCTCTGAAGAAACCTACACGTCTAGCCACAGCCATAGTGTGAGGTCAACCCAGTATGGACAATGGCTTTTCCATTCCTGTGTAGATGGAGTCCCTTGGGCAACCTTCCCCACCCTGTACGGAGAAGACAGCAGGGAATTGGGACAGGATTGCATGTAATGTCTGAGAGGAGTAGCAAGAATCCCTCCTCCATGCCTCCTCCCCACCATGCCTCCTCTTCCTTACCCAGGCTGTCCTGGAACTCACTTTGTAGACCAGGCTGGCCTCGAACTCAGAAATCCACCTGCCTCTGCCTCCCAAGAGCTGGGATTAAAGGTGTGCACCACCGGCTTCTGACACCCTTTTATGGCTCCCATGGGGAGTGCACATAAATGGTGTACACACATACATGTATCATATACATAAAATATTAATTGTTTTTCTTAAAAAGGGGGGCTAGCAATATAACTCATTTGGTAGAGCACTTGCCTAGGATGTGTGACAACTTGGGTTCTGTTCCTAGTTCTGGAAGAGGGACGGGGGAGGGGGGGGAGGGGAGGGGGAGGGGGAGGGAGAGAGGGGAGAGACACTAAGACAACCAGAGAAGATCCTCAGGTCCAGCCAGCTGCCTTGTCAGGTCTAATAAGAAGAGTGGCTGGTTCTGACACAAGGACCTTGGACTCACTCATTTATAAGAACCACCAGCTCAAGTAGGAATTCCTGGGCCTGGAGAGTTGGCTCAGCAGTTAAGAGCACTGGTTGTTCTTGTAGAAGATCTGGGTTTGGTTCCTAGCTCACTGCCAGCTGTGACTCCAGCTCCAGGGGGATCTGGCTCCCTCTTACGGCCTCTGAGGACACTGCACTCACAGATGCACATTGACTCAGGCTGAGGCACAGCCATAAAACAAATGAAGAAAACAAATTCTATGTGGGGATTCCTGTGAACAAGAGGGTTGGTGTGACTGGTCCACTGTGATCCCACCTCAGCCACACACTCTTCCTGAATCCTAAACTCCTAATTCTGTTGACACTTCACAGGGCCCTATGTAAGCTCTTTCCTCAGCCTCTGTAAGTAGGGGCTGCCCTGTGGCACTGCTCCTGCTAGGTTGAAAAAGACAGTGTTGGGGCTGGAGAGATGGCTCAGCAGTTAAGAGCACTGACTGCTCTTCCAGAGGTCCTGAGCTCAATTCCCAGCAACCACATGGTGGCTCACAACATCTGTAATGGAATCGATGCCCTATTCTGGTGTGTCTGAAGACAGCTACAGTGTATTCATATATGTATTTTTTTCTTTAAAAAAATAAAAAGAAGCGGGGCGTGGTGGTGCACACCTTTAATCCCAGCACTCGGGAGGCAGAGGCAGGCAGATTTCTGAGTTCGAGGCCAGCTTGGTCTACAAAATGAGTTCCAGGACAGCCAGGACTATACAGAGAAACCCGGTCTCGAAAAAAAAAAAAAAAAAAGGGTGTTACTGGGTGAAGCTTTGGAGAAAGTGCCTTGCCTGGGATATCCATGCATTGCTGGAGTTAGTGTAGCAACCTTGTAATAGTAGAGTGTTAGAAGAATGAAAATGGGTAGGGTAAGAGGTGGGGGCTGGGTGCCTACATTTTCCACTCCACCCCCTGAAGCGAGACCTGATCAGTGGTTGCCAGCTGCCTCTGCTCGTGACTGTGGGTGACCTCGTGGAAGGCCCTGTATAAAACGGCCACCAAGTCCCTCCTTGATTTCTAGACCCAGAAAATAGTAAGCACTGATCGCTTTGACAGCTGTTGGAGAAGGGGATTTCTGTTTCCTTCTTCTTGCCTGTAGGGCAAGAGTGGAGATGGTTTGCCGGCAATAGGCTGTCAATGACTCACATGGTCAAGAATAGTAGTCTTGTCTCCCTGCTTGGGAGTGTGGCTGTCGTGGACCAGGCAGAGTCAACTGTAAGCTGTTTTATGCCTCCTATAAGAAGCCTAGGCCCAGCAGGGCATGGTGGTGCACACCTTTAGTTCTGGCACTTGAGAGGCAGAGGCAGAGGCAGAGGCAGAGGCAGAGGCAGAGGCAGAGGCAGAGGCAGAGGCAGAGGCAGAGGCAGAGGCAGAGGCAGAGGCAGAGGCAGAGGCAGAGGCAGAGGCAGAGGCAGAGGCAGAGGCAGAGGCAGAGGCAGAGGCAGAGGCAGAGGCAGAGGCAGAGGCAGAGGCAGGTAGATCTCTGTGAATTTGAGGCCAGCTTGACATGTAGAAAGACCTTGTCTCAGATTTAAAAAGAAGAAGAAGAGGAGGAAGAGGAGAAGGAGAAGAAGAAAGAAGGAACGAAGGAAGGAAGCAAGAAAGAGTCTGACTTTCCCCACTAAGTACCTTTCTGTCCCTTGTGCCTACTTTATTGCTGTGGAATTGAGCTGCCTGGGTTCAAATCTCAGACGGGGTGTTTCCTAGCCATGTGCGCTGGCTAGTTTTATGTCAGCTCAGCACAAACTACAGTGCTTTGAAAAGAGGTAACCTCAATTGAGAAAATGCCCCCCCACACACACACACACCAGACTAGCCTGTGGGCACACCTGTGATGCATTTTCTTTCTTTCTTTTTTTTTTAATTAGGTATTTTCCTCGTTTACATTTTCAATGCTATCCCAAAGGTCCCCCATACCCACCCCCCCAATCCCTTACCCACCCACTCCCCCTTTTTGGCCCTGGCGTTCCCCTGTACTGGGGCATATAAAGTTTGCAAGTCCAATGGGCCTCTCTTTGCAGTGATGGCCGACTAGGCCATCTTTTGATACATATGCAGCTAAAGACAAGAGCTCCCGGGTACTGGTTAGTTCATATTGTTGTTCCACCTATAGGGTTGCAGTTCCCTTTAGCTCCTTGGGTAATTTCTCTAGCTCCTCCATTGGGGGCCGTGTGACCCATCCAATAGCTGACTGTGATCATCCACTTCTGTGTTTGCTAGGCCCCGGCATAGTCTCACAAGAGAGATCTATATCTGGGTCCTTTCAGCAAAATCTTGCTAGTGTATGCAATGGTGTCAGCATTTGGAAGCTGATTATGGGATGGATCCCTGCATATGGCAATCACTAGATGGTCCATCCTTTCGTCACAGCTCCAAATTTTGTCTCTGTAACTCCTTCCATGGGTGTTTTGTTCCCATTTCTAAGAAAGGGTAAAGTGTCCACACTTTGGTCTTCGTTCTTCTTGAATTTCATGCGTTTGGCAAGTTGTATCTTATATCTTGGGTATCCTAAGTTTCTGGGCTAATATCCACTTATCAATGAGTACATATTGTGCGAGTTCCTTTGTGACTGGGTTACTTCACTCAGGATGATACCCTCCAGTTCCATCCATTTGCCTAGGAATTTCATAAATTCATTTTTTTTAATAGCTGAGTAGTATTCCATTGTGTAAATATACCACATTTTCTGTATCCATTCCTCTGTTGAGGGGCATCTGGGTTCTTTTCAGCATTTTCTTAATTAGTAATTGATGCACGAGTGCCCGGTCCACCGTGGGTGGTATTTCCCCTACGAAGGTGGTCTTGGGATATATAAGCAAACAGACTGAGCAAGTCAGGAGAGAGACAGAGACAGGGACATACAGAGAGACAGAGACAGGGACATACAGAGAGACAGAGACAGGGACCATACTAGCGCTAATAAGCAGCAGCCCTCCTTGGCTTCTGAATCGGCCTCCAGGTTCCTGCCCTGACTTCCCTCAGTGACAAGAGCGTGTGACCCAAGGGATTAAGGCACTGCATGGCCTTGGAGAAGTTACTGAAGCACCCTGTTGTCCACAGCAAATCTATCTGCATCCCTTTACAGATGGATGGATGTGGACTGGCAAGGCAAGAGGCCAACTGTCAGCTGGACCTTGGTAAGCCACAGCTTACGCCTCCCTCCTCTCTCTCCTCTGCTGAAACTGACCACACTCACATTGTCCTGGCTTTGGTGGATTCGAGAGGCATCTCAGGTCCCTGGGGGGTGGGGGGGGATGGGGAGTTCAGCCCTCTGAGGTGGCACCTGTGCCTCCTGGAGCCCTGGAGCCGGGGCCATGGGAGGACAGTATGGAGGCTGACTATGGAAGGGAAACTCCACCCACATCCACACGTGGTTCTGCTCAGCAGTGAAGGGTGCTGCAGACCCCTTTAAGGGGGCAGAGGCTGCTCTATCAATGGAGATACCCTTTCTCATGAGAGTCACTTGGGAAACGGCACAGCTTGGTTCATGTTGACTTTGCGCCCAGCTAAGTGAGCCTCTGCCACTGAATAGACAAGGCTGTGTCCCCTGATTCACCCTGGACAAGGGTCTGGGTGGGACTGGCCTTAGTGATGTAGGCACACCACGGGGGTACTGAGGGCTGCTCTGTGAATTTCCATCTCGTGGTTCAGGGAGGGGTCACAGGGCTGTAAGAGGTTGCATGTTCAGAGCCCTTGTGTGTGAAGCAGACCCGCTCCACCATGTCACTGGTAGGGGACTTTTGGAGTTAGAATGCTCTGAACTTCAGGGCTGGGACACGATGCACTCTCTAGGCCACACAGTGTAGGGTTTATCCCGGGGCTTGTCAGGGCACTAGAGGCCTCTCTGCCCAGAATTAGGTGTGACCAGCTTTCCCAGGCGTGCTCAGACAACACCACACACAGATCGGACTGTGCGCAGAAAGGAATTGTCCGCTGAGAATTGGGGATGTTGGGAATGGACCGTTCTGCCTCACTGGGTCCTCCGGACTTCAACCAGAACAAACAGCAAAGAACAAAGTCGCCATGTTCATCTGGCTCAACAGGTGACCCAGAAGAAAACTGGGCCGAGGAACAAAATACAGAAAGAGAGGAAAACACAACAAAACAAAATAACAACAAAACCCAAACAAACAAAAACAACTTGTAAACGAGACAGAGCCAGGGATGGTGGCACATGCCTTTGATTTCAACAGAAACAGGTGAATTTCTGCGAGTTGAAGGTTAGCCTCATCTATGTATAGTGAGTTCCAGGTTAGCCAGGGCTACAGAGTGAAACCCTGTTTGAAAAACAACTGTTGAGACAGAAATTCCCTCCGCCTATGGTTGCTTGTGGTGTAGAGGTGACTGGCTGTGACCCTGTGCCACCATTGGCTGGCTCTGTTCCCCTAGCAGCCTTGGTTTGTCAGTCTGTGTGATGGGCACAGAGGGTGACAGTCTTGGAGGTGTGTGGGCTATCCCTAGGACTTGGTTCCTTGATGATTGCAGCCTTGTTGGCTGTGGCTGACACCTCTGCAGTGGGAGGTGGAAACAGAACCTTTGAGATTTTTCTGGAATTTTTCTCAGCCACTCATATGGGTATCATGACACATTTTTCTTTTTTCTTTTTTTAACAAGGAGGAAAACGAAAATGAATCTTACTTATCCTGTTTGTGGGCTAATGCCCAGGGAGTTTGGAAGGCCTGGCCTATGACTCCCTGGGGACCACATGGTGACTGTGGTAAGCTCAGGTGGGCAGAACAATGCCAAGGCTACCAGGTAAAGGCCCAGGCCTGGCAGGGGACACAGAAGGCCAGGCAGGGCAGCCTGCTTCCATTCCCAGCCCTCCTCTCCCCCACTGTCTGTCCATCTTAGGATAGGGGCTTCTAGACAAGCAGACAAGATGTGAGCCTCTGGGGATGCTCCGGGAACAGGTTCATCTGGACAATTCCACAGCAGGGCAGAGCTGACCTGGGAGGCCTCTGGCCTTGAGCGCAGCTGGGTAGGAATGGGGAGGTTTATTGACCATCTCCAGTCCTCAGGGCTCAGGCTGTGAGGGCAGGTAGTAGAGAAACAAGTGGGTCCTTGGTAATCCAGTCACTCGGGAGTTAGGTGGCCACTAGCCCCATGTGCCTAGTGTCCCCAATGAGACAGTAAGAGACATGAAGAAATGCCACAGAGGGCAGAGGCAGAGAGTGGCTTGACGAAGCTGTCAGCCAAGCTGCCTGAGCAACTAGCGTTTCCTCTCGGCCACTTCTTACCCATGAACCTCTGCTAGATTCTACTCTCCCAGCATGCAACACTCTAAACCAAAAGACAAGGCACAGATATACTCAGTGGTAAGGCCAGGGGGAGGGAGGTGTCTTGCTGAGACACTGATTAGGAACCTCTTCAGCCTCCTCTTCACCAGCAATGAAGGTTTAAGAGACAGTCTCCTAATGGCCCAGCCCATCCTTCATTGATCATCCTGGCTTACCCTATTCCCAATCCCTCAGTACCACCCAGGTCAAGCCGGTTAGGAGAAGAGCCAGCTTAGCTAAAGTTGTGGGCTAGGCAAGCCATGGTCTCCTGTGAAAACTGTGTAGCTCTGCCTTTGGGCCTGGAAGAAGCCAATGACAATATGTAAAAAGGATATGACTGTGTATCAATAAATTTTTATGAACAGACCCAGGCTTGGGGCCAAATTTAGCCAGCAAACTTTTAACTTGTTGAGGCTTGGTCTCAGCCAAGGGGACTCAAGTCTAGCCAATGAGAAAAGCTTCCCTAGGAAGTTGTGGGGTATTTTACTCCCTCTTAAAAAGAAGAAGGTACTGGAGAGATGGCTCAGGGGTTAAGAGCACTAGCTGCTCTTACAGAGGATTCAGGTTTAGTTCTCAGCATGCTCACAACTACCTGCAACTCTGGCTTCAGAGGATCTAATGCCCTCTTCTGGACTCTGTGGGTACTGCATACACATGGTACACAACCTCATGTAGGTATACACATACACATAAAAATAATTAACACTTTTAAAGGGAGAGAAGCAGTACTGGGGAGTTGGCGCAGAGGGTTAGCGCCTGCCATACTAGCGTGAAGACCTGAGTTCAACCCTCAGAACCTACGTAAGAAGGCAGGCATGGTACACATACCTGTGATCTCAGCACTGGACAGGAGAAAATGACTCCTGGCCAGCTACATGAGTGATCTCCAGGCCAGTGAGAGAGCCTGTCAAAGGAGGTGAAAAATCTCCTGAGGACGGCATCTGAGGTTGTCCTCTGACCTCCACACACCTGCATACAAGCCAGTGTGCATATATACATGCACTGTGCGCACAATGTACTTGTGAACTCCAGCCTCCGGCAATAATTTAAGAAGAAATGTGAGGAAGTGGCTGTCCTATATTGGGCTATATTTTTGTCCTGTAGAAATGAGTTGACCAGGTGAAAGACCCAGGTCCTAAACCCACTGTTCAGCTGTGCTCCCCCCAGCAACTCCACTGTGGGCTTATTATCATAGGAGTGAAGATGCTTGATGGGCTAGTGGAGTGGCTCAGCAGATGAAGGGGCTTGCCACCAAGCCTGATGACCTGACACCTACAACTTGTACACACACACACACACACACACACACACACACACACGCTAAGCACCCCACACCCCAGCTGTTTCAGGAGCACAATGATTTAGAGATCAACTTCTTGCCCCGAGTCTCAGGGGGACTCTGGTCAAACCGCTAGCGCTCCGTGGGCAGAAACAAGGTCCAGCGCACTGGCTAGGCAAGTTGGCTGTGAACTTCAAAGCAGGTAAGGCTTGGGCCAGGCTGTGCTTTGCATCTCTCCTGTCCCCCCTGATACCAAGATGTTACCTCCTCCTGCAATGCTCTTACATTGCAAACATCTGATCTTACGTTCAGGCTGCGAAAGTTTTGAACCCATCAGTTCCTGGGGTCAGGGCAATTGATTCTCCGCCTTTTGGCTGAGAGATCAAGTGTTGATCTTCCAAGGTTCCAAGAAACTGACACTCCTAGCTCCCTAGCCTGATGCAGAATCTACAGCCAGGGGTTGAGTAAGTCCTTTTTCCTTCCTTCCCCAAATCCCAGCCTCATGATGCGAGGCAAGCCGTTCAGCTTCCTGAACTTCAGCCTTTCCACCTCTGTCATGAATCTGCGTGAGTGTTAGCAGTCTGCCACTCCGCCAGTTGAGTACCTCACACACCAGCTGGTTAGGCAAGGGGTCGTGACCTGGTTTTGCCCTGGACTTGGCCGGGTATCCATGGGGACACCCAGATGACCCCTGGAACGGGAAAAAGGGAGAGGTTTCTCCAGAGTCCTGGCCCTGCCGTCCCCAGAGAGGAAGGATGTGGCCCACGCACAGGGAGCTGGCCTAGCCCTGTCACCATGGCAGCAGTCTCCAGCGTGTGTGCCAGCTGCCCATGGAACTGCAGCTCCACCCGTTTCCCCGTGAGAGCCGCCACGGTGGCTGGGCGTTATGCCCACGTCAGCCTCCTGCCTCACAGCTGGGAATGCTTGCTGGCCCCAGGCACACAGTGGGCCATTAAAATCTAGATGGTACCATTCAATGGCATTCAGAGCTGCCCTGGCAGATTATCATGCAAGCTCCCACAGGCTGGCCCTCTTTCCTGGGTCCTTTGTCCCTTCCGGGTGTAGGCCTCAGTTAGCCCTGCCATCTTCTAGCTGTTAGAGCCTTGGGCATGGGGCTTTATTTCTTAGAAGGTGTTTTAAAATTTTAATTATTATATATATTTATGGGTCTTTTACCTGCATGTATATCGTGTACCATTTGCATGTTTTACCTTGATGCATGTATGTGCACCAAATAAATATGTGGAAGAGGCCATTGGGTCCCCTGGAACTGGAGTTAAAGATGACAGTGAGACACGGTGTGGGTGCTGAGAACTGAACTCAGATCCCCTGCAAGAGCAGCCAAGTGCTCTTAACCACTGAGCCACCTCCTCAGCCTCCTTGGGGGAATGTGGGAACCATGAGATGGGGTGGTAGGGCTGCCGAGAACACTGTAGGATGTCTAGGCCTCTGCCTGTCTTTGGGACACGTGGTAGCCCAGGCTGGACCACCTGCTATGTACCAGAGCTGATTTTAAACATTTCGGAGAATCTCCTCAGTGTGGTTCTCCTGCCTCAATCTGGGTCACAGGTAAGGAAGTTGAGGCCCAGGCGGTTACATTCCCACTCTGAGCAAGGCACCTATCTGCTCTCCAGTCCTGTTCTCTGTTGTTTCATAGAGGCCCGTGAATAACAGCCAGCTTTTCTAAGCAGGCCTTTATTGGGTGCCTACTGAATTCAGGCATCATACTGACCACTTAGGTGCAGGGGGTTACATCAAGGCAGAGGCAGGTCCCCAGGAAGCAGGAGGAAGCTGAGATCCCAGAGGCTTCCCCCTTGGCCAACTCTATGGAGAATCCTGGTCCTGGAATGGGGTGGCAGGGGCTTGAGCTCATTTGCAATCCTCTTTCCTGTGACAAACAGGACACAAGCAGCCTCTGCCTAAGGCTGGGAACTATGTTCCCCTGGCTTCTCCTTCCAGCCCATTGATGGATACTGGGTCAAGTTCACACAAATCCAGCTTCACCCTCTGTGGCCTCCTTTACATTGCCCCTCTCCAGATGGCGCAGGCCCCTCCCAGGGAGAATCCTAGCAATGCCTAAGGTCAGAGGTCATCCTTGGATCTCTGCCGACTTCCAGTTTCCACAGGCCTTGGATCTTGCTGGCCTTCAGGCCCTGCTGACCTCAAGCTGCCACTGGCCTGGGGGCCCTGCAGCTCTTCAGTCTCCCGATAGCCTTGGGTCCCCACTGACCTCAGGTCCCTGCTGACCTTGGGGTTCCACTGGCCTCTAGTCCTTACAGTCCTGTTCTGTGTACTGTGTTGTGGGTCCTGCAGGCTCCAGTGCCATTGAGCTGGGGCTTGTCTTCCCAAAGGGACAGCCCAGATCTGTGTTTAGGGTCGTGAACACAGGTAAACAGACAGATATAGATAGATATAGATCTATAGATATATAGGCTTGTGTGCACATATGCATACACACATAAATGCAGATACGCAGTCATCACCACTGACCCTTGCAGCCAGGCTATGCCACCATGCACCTGATTTGTGTCCCTCTGACCTCATTCTCATGCGTCTCCGCTCGGATGCTCCTGTCTCTTAAGACTTGGGGACTCCTGGGAAGAGGGCACTCTGTGAGCTACTAGCTTCCTTCCTAACCTACAGCGGAGCAGAGCCACTGAAGAACACCTCCAAAGAACACAAAGATTCTTCCTTCGCTGTCTCTGCCTTCCTCACCCAGGCCCCTCCCCCACCCCTAGAAGTGGGGACCCTGGCTCACCATCACTGCCATCAGAACTGCAGGCACCCCACTGCCACCACCCCGCCCTGACTCTGTGAAGTTGGAGCATCCCCTCAGAACGTTCCACGTTCAAAGTGCTTCCTTGGTGCTAAATAATTAATTCTCACCACGTTCCCAGGTGAGGGAATAAATAAATGTTGTTCGTGTGGGGTGACTAGAGGCACCAGAAATCGAGGCTGGCAGCTCCAGGTGTCTGCAGAGGGGTCAACCAGGGACACAGCTGAATAAGATGAAGCCCCTGTCACCCCCCCTCCCTTCCCCCATCAGGGTGTCAGAGACAGAGGCAGAGCAAGGCTAAAGGACAACCCAGGGCTGGATGGATACCAAGCCAAGTGGGGACAGATGGGTCAGGTCCCTTCCCCTCATATGAGAGCCCCCTCCAGGTCCGGGAGCCATTGTCATGGGAAGCTGCTCACGGCTCCTGGTCACCAGGCCCCTCTCCCTGGCTCCCTCAAGAGCTGCCCCTCTCTTGTCTCTGCCCAGCTTTTCTCCCTCAGCCCAGGTAGGCCCTTTGTTAGAAAGTTCTTCCTCAGCCAACTCCATAGTGGGTTCCCCACTCCTTCCTGGACCTGCTTCCTTATCGTCCCTTGGGATGTCCTCCTTGCCTTCACCTCTGAGAGGACCACACAGTGAGACCTCCCACACCCTCCACAGGTCCTTTTACTTCTGTTTGTTTTTTGTTTTTTTGGTTTTTTTTCGAGACACGGTCTCTATGTATAGCCCTGGCTGTCCTGCAACTCACTCTGTAGACCAGGCTGGCCTTGAACTCAGAAATCCGCCTGCCTCTGCCTCCCTAGTGCTGGGATTAAAGGTGTGCGCCACCACGCCCTGCGTCCTTTTACTTCTGATCGCCTGTCCTGGGTCACGTATCTGTCGCCACCCCCCACCTGACATTAGTTCTCTGTGAAGGTCTAACCAGGACTGGTATCTGGCATACAGGAGGTATGTAGAAAATGATTGTTTCCGTCTCTTCTCCATCTCCAGCAGCCAGGTAATCAGTCACCATCTGCCTGACGGATGTCGCCATCAACCTAGAACTTGAAATACAGTTCGCATCTAACATATTTACTTTGGGTGTAGCCCAGTCCTCAGCTCCTAGAGCAGTGCTGGCATACAGTTGTCACTCAATAGGTGCATTTATTTATTCTTGTTGCACCTCTCATACCCAGCACTTAATAGGCAATGGTTGTTTACTGGATGAACATTCAATAGAGGGATAGCCTGCCCACCCCACCTCACCCCCAAGCCCAGAACGGTTCAGAACCGAGGTGCTACAATGTGGCAAGACGTGGGTCTGTCCAAAAAAACAGACCCAGCCTGACTGGCCATGTCTTGCTGTCTCTCTGGAGAACTGCCCCCTCCTGCCATGGCTAGTTTGCCTGCTATTCAACACCTGACTCCAGCATGCACTCAAGCCTGGAGCAGCTTTGCTTACTCTGTGTGGATCAAGGTGGAGGTGAAGAGAGAGGAGGAGGAAGAGGAGGGAGAGGAGGAAGGAGGGTATAGAGGGAGGAGCAGGGAGGGAAGGAAGTAGAGCGCAGATGGTCGGCCATCTGGCTACTCAGGAGTGGGCCGGCAGCAGTCACCACCAGTCCACACCATGCTGACGTCATTTGTCATTGCTCAGCTAAGCCAGACAGGGGTTACAGAGTGAGGATGATCCTGGGGCTCCACTGAGACCTGTGGTTGCTGGCTCCCCCGGGGTCTGCATTTGGAATGATGCCTGGTAGCACGTGATAAGGTATCAATGCTCCAAGGTCATCCCAGAGTTAAGGGTACCAATTGGCATTCCAGAACTCAATGGAGCTATGGTGCACAGCTGGAGGCTGGGCAAGGGAGGACACAAGCCTGTCTGCATGTATGTGCGTGTGCGTGAGCACACAGGCACATGAACATTGGAGCGGGAGGCCAAGCGGGTACAGCGGGGACAAAGGTTTTCAGTTTCCTCAAGTTCATTTGATATCATTTTCTGTTTATTGCTGTGGACACAGATCATATAAGGGACATGTGTGTCCAAGGGTGGGGGGTTCTTCCACATGGATATCTAAGTGTCTGTGCGTAGACATGGAATGTGCATTGGTGTGTTAGATCCCAGACTGGTGGTATAGACCTGAGTCCCGGCACGTTATACCTGCTTATGAGCCACCATTCAGTTGCTGGGAATTGAACTCAGAACCCCCGAGCCATCTCTCCATCCCAACCCTGTGGTGATCAGATGAGAAAGTCAGAATGTTGCTTAGGGTTGTCCATGGGCAGAGAGGACCAGACTGCCTTCCTGTCCCTCCTTGGCTTCGAGAGCCCCGGCCCTTGCCTGGCCCAGCCCCAACCACTGGAAGAGACACTGGGCTCAATTCATCCAGTCTTCAAAGCACTCCTGTGTGCAGCAGGGCCCCAGAGCCTCAGCCAAGACCTTGGCAGGAACACACTGGGCCCTTGTGAAGGCCACTGCTGCTTGGGCCAAGGTGGCCGTCTGCCAGGGAAGAAGGCTCAGTTTGGCTGCTGAATATGGCATATGGGGGCTGCTTCACTCCTGGAAGTAAAGGCTACTTAGTGGGAGGAGACCTCACATCAGGACCTCAGTGAAGGTAGAGGCTGCCAAGATACCATCCATCCCCACGGTCAGTCTCACAGACACTACACACTACAGCTGATTTTCCTTTCTTCATGGGCCCTCTGTGGCTTCTTCCCACCCAGCCTTTGGCTGTTGCCTGGCCCCTCAAGACCTATTTCGGCTTCTAGTGAGCCCATGTTCACGCCCACATCACTGTGCAGAAGAGAAATATCTGTCTGATAATCCTGATGTCCTTCTAAAAATAGGAAGCTTTAACCTAGTCACACACACAGACAGAGTGCATCAAGAACATGAAGGGAGAAAGCAGGATGATGTGCCTACAAGCCAAGGGATACTTAACACGGCCAGCGCTCTCCAAAAGTCAAGAAGAGGTCCAGAGCACATTCATACGAGGAGTTCACCCTGCTGACCCCCTGACCACAGACACCTGGCTCCAGAGCTGTGAAAGTAAATTCACCCAGTTTAACCCACCCAGCCTGTGGGACTTTATGATGATGGTCAGAGGAAACAAACACACCCAACTTCCAAGTCTTAGGGGGCACTTACAGAAAAGGCAGTCTAGCACTGTGGTCTCTGTGTCTGTCACAGAGTGTCTCACATCATCAAGGGGTGTTCACTGGCTCCTAGTTGCAGGGTTGCCAATCAGTGGCTTAAACAGAGAGAAAGAAACTCAGCTAAAAAACCATATGCTCTGGGCTGGAGAGATGGCTCATTGGTTAAGAGTACTGACTGGGGCTGGTAAGATGGCTCAGCGGTTAAGAGTACCGACTGCTCTTCCAGAGGTCCTGAGTTCAAATCCCAGCAACCACATGGTGGCTCACAACCATCTGTAATGAAATCTGATGCTCTCTTCTGGAGTGTCTGAAGACAGCTACAGTGTACTTACATATAATAAATAAATAAATATTAAAAAAAAAAAGAGTACTGACTGCTCTTCCAGAGGTCCACAGTTCAATTCTGAGCCACATCATGGTGGCTCACAATCATCTGTGATGGGATCCAGATGCCCTCTTCTGGTGTGCATTAAGATAGCTACAGTGTACTCATATATATAAAAAGAAATAATTCTTTAGAAAAAAACCATATGCTCATATTAATAGGAATGGGAAAATCAGAAGACAAACTACAGTGCTTTTGTTATGGAAAATATATTCAGCAAACTTCCTTAGCTCGATAAAGAAGATCTACAAAGATCTCCTGGTTGGTACCTCACTCATGATGAAGTGATCTTGCTCCCTGAAGATCATGAAAGAGACATGAAGGACATTGTCTTAGTCAGGGTTTCTATTCCTGTACAAACATCATGACCAAGAAGCAAGTTGGGGAGGAAAGGGTTTATTCGGCTTACACTTCCATACTGCTGTTGATCACCAAAGGCAGTCAGGACTGGAACTCAAGCAGGTCAGGAAGCAGGAGCTGATGCAGAGGCCATGGAGGGATGTTTCTTACTGCCTTGCTTCTCCTGGCTTGCTCAGCCTGCTCTCTTATAGAACCCAAGTCTACCAGCCCAGGGATGGCACCACCCACAATGGGCCCTCCCTTCTTGATCACCAACTGAGAAAATGCCCCACAGCTTGATCTCATGGAGGCATTTCCTCAACTGAAGCTCCTTTTTCAGTGATAACTCCAGTCTGTGTCAAGTTGACACACAAAACCAGCCAGTATAGATACTCTCTATCCCTATCAGAGTCACCATAGAAGTCCCAGCTAATGCAGTGTGACCAGTGAGAAGACACCCAAGCACTGACAAAAGCCACAGTCAAAGAAGGGTTTGTTCTGGCTCAGAGTTGAGGGTGCAGTGGGAAGGCATAGTGGACAGGAATGTCTGGGGGTGGTCACGTTGTGGCCACAGTCAGGGACAGAGAGGTGAATGCCAGCATAGGGCATGCACCACCATGCCCGGCTCATAGGGTATTTTTAAAGATTACTTACTTTATGTATGTTGGTACACTGTCATTGTCTTCAGACCAGAAGAGGGCATCGGATCCTGTTACAGATGGTTGTGAGTCACCATGTGGTTGCTGGGAATTGAACTGAGGACCTCTGGAAGAGCAGTCAGTGCTCTTAACCGCTGAGCCATCTCACCAGTGCCTCCTAGGCTGTTTTTCTTGCTAGAACTTTCTCTATCCATCCCTGACCCAGTTGCCATTGGCCAACCTGAGTTCCTCCTGGGTGTTGGGTCTTTGGAGTGTCTCCTGATCCCTGTGTCTCCACCAGTGTGTCTTTTCTGGGCTTGTGTAGGGTCACACCACTGTCCCCATCGTAGCCCAGGGCTTGCAAGACACCCAGCCCTTTGTCCCCTCCTGGGTCTTAGCCACACCCGTGAGCAAAGAGATCCCACCTTAGCCTCTGCTGCATCAAGCTCCCACCACATCACGGGTGCTGAGAAAATAGACTCAAACGAGAACATGAGAACAGTGGAACTCAACACAGGGCAAGGGAGGGACCATAGCCTCGGAACCTTTGGGCATTGGCAGGACCATCCGCAGGGGAGGGGCACAGTACGGACACATGGTCCAGTGTCAACTCTGGGGAAGGTCTCCTCCCAGGCAGGTGTCAGAGAAGTCACACGCCTCAGAGTTGGTGATGTGGACCTGGAGTCCAGATTGGAGGTGGTTGAGGGTATGCTGGGTGCCATTTGACATGACTGGGTACAGTGGTGAGGCATTGTGGGTAATCCACCTGAAGGCTGAGGTACATTTTTGGAGGGTGTTGATATGTGTGGGTGGCATTGGAGCAGTCAATGTGGGGGACAAAAAGCAAATGAAGGGATGGGGTCCTGAAAACTACAGGGATGGAGCTGGAGGGACCCAGGGGCCATGGAGGAATGCAGGTCGCAGGAAGGCCACTAGATGTTGAAGGACCAAGCTTGAAATGGGGCTCTGGCCCTGGCTTATCCTGACTTCTGTTTGGCTTCCCAGAATGCCCTGGGCCTCCTGCAAGGGCCACTGGTAACTGTCACTTACCACTGGGACACCCCTGTCCTTACAAGATCTCGGACATTGTAAACCTACTGGTAGATGGCATGTAGAAAATGGCCAGAATGGGCTGGTGAGATGGCTCAGTGGGTAAGAGCATCCGACTGCTCTTCCGAAGGTCGGGAGTTCAGGTCCCAGCAACCACATGGTGGCTCACAACCATCTGTAACAAGATCTGACTCCCTCTTCTGGAGTGTCTGAAGACAGCTACAGTGAACTTACATATAATAAATAAATAAATCTTTAAAAAAAAAAAAAAAAAAAAAAAAAAGAAAATGGCCAGAAGCCTTTTGTGGGCTTGAGACACGGGAAGGTGTGGCTGGCAAGTGTAGACATTACTCCAGGTCCTTCTAAGTTCCCCAGCCACCCATGGGTCACAGCACACAGTCAGCCCCTTAGCCAGGTATCTATCACATTTGACAGAACATGAGAATGCTGGAGCCCATAGAGCACCATTCCAATTTGGCTGTGTGTCCCTGGGGCAAGTGCTTGCTCACTCTGTGCCTCTGTATTTCCTGGTCGATGAAGTGGGGTCTGTGAGAGCCCTTGGCTCTGAGGGTTGTTTGTGCCCTAAGAACCCGGCCTTTTATTTGACAGTTAAGGAGCTCGCTGTAGCCAACTCCCTGTACCCAATACTGAAATGACATGTGGTAGTCAGTTTCCTAAGCCTAGGTAACTCTTGGCCTTGGACCCGCAGCCTCATCTCTCACACTTGTCCTGTCTATCTATGTCTTCTTGCATAGCAGTATGGGAGGTTTTCAGCTAGCTGCGAGCAAAGGCATTTCCAGTTGAGTGGACTGAATATGTCTGCTCCCTGCCATCAGGATAGAAACTGGCTCTCCCCCACAAGCACTGAGAGGCCCAGGAGGCTGCCTCTCAGGAGGGGGGACCAGCTGACTCCAAAGGCACAGGCAGGTCACCTCCCCACAGGCACAGAGGACAAGTCCCAGTGTCTTGTCACAGTGCTAGGGGGCCCATTAATTACAGGGCCATTAAGCACCCGCTCCTTGTAGACTCCCACCGCTGCAGCTGTCTGAGGCCCAGCACCAGGGTGGGGGAACCCTGTGTCCTTGTTATTAGCCGCTGCAGCCAGCCACCAGGTTATAGAGACTTTTAATTTCATCGTGGCCATCCATCCGTGTTCCCTTCTAAATCATGTTAATGGAGGATTAAAAATATGTAAGCTTAAATTAGTGAGACTCTTATCGCCTTCATAAATATCTTAAATCAATAGTCAGGCTTAATTGTAGTTGGGCACCAGGAGTGGGCTGGGGGAGGGGCAGGAGAAGATGAGGCTACCCACCAGCCAGCCATTCTTCCCTTGTGGTCCAGGTCTGGCCTGGTTCTCTAGGTGCATCCCCATAGCAACAGACATTACTGACACATATTCGGTGTCCGGCATAGTTCTGGGTGCTTGGTATACATGATCTCACTTAACTCTCACAAATCCTGTGATATAGTTGTGAGAGCCACTTTATAAATGATGCTTGGGGCTCAGGGGAGATGGCCAGGTCAGGAAAGTGTCACACAAACAGGAGGAACCGAGTTTGATACCTCAGACCCTAGGTAAGAAGTTCAAGGTGTGGATGTACCCATTTATAATCCCAGCACTGGGGGGGGGGGGGGCAGAGACTGGTAGATCAGATCCCGAAGAGCCAGCCAGCCTAGCCTAACTGGGGAGCCCCAGGTCCCGGTGAAAGACCCTATCTCTCAAAAAGCAAGGTACAAGAGCAGTTAGTGTCAAGAGAGATGGCTCAGTGGTTAGGAGCATTTATTGCTCTTCCAGAGGACGTGGGTTCAGTTACCAGCTCCCACATGGCAGCTTACAATCTTCTGTAACTCCAGTCCCTGGGGACACCTGTTGTCCTCTTTTGGCCTCTGTGGCCTCTGTATTCATGTGGCGCACATACAAGCAAGCAAAACACCCATACACAGAAAGTATTAAAATAATTTTTAAGCTGTTCCTACCCCAGGACCTTTGCCCTACCTGCTGGACCCTTCAATGTCCTCTCTTTCTCTCTCGCTCTCCCTCCCCCTACCCCTTCTTCTCCCTCTTTCCCTTCTCTAAAGTTCTACTATATAGCCCAGGCTGCCCTGGAACTCAACTATGGATAGACCAGGTTAGCCTCAAACTCAGAAAGTGCTAGGATTAAAGGTAGCCTTGGGGTAGCCACACCCTCTCCAAAGCCACTGCCTTTCCCCATCAATATCTGGGATCATCCTTAATAAAAGGTTAAGATCTGGGAGGAGATATTCCTCAAATTACCACAGAATCTTACTTTAAAAGAGAGACCCGAGTGAGGTGTCTGCCCTACCAACTCCAGTTGGGAAGAGTTCAACTCAGGACTTTGCTGCAGAAGCTGCAATCCCAGAGGGCTCCGTGGAGGAGAAGCCATGATCCTCTCAGGTTCACCCCTTTTGGGCTCCAAGTGATGCCTTTATTCCCAAACTCTCCTGAGAGCCCCAGTCCCCCTTCTCCAAGCCCAAACTGTGTCTCCAAGCTCATGGTCCCCGCCCAGTGCGGACTAGAACAATCTCTTCAAGAATGCCCACGGTCAAGGTCAGGGCCCCTCGCCTGGGGAAGGTAAGAGTCTGGGCCAAGCCATCTGTCTGAGAACAATTAACGATAACCGAGCCAGCTCATCGGGCTCAGGTCACAGGGGGATGGCGCTGTGGGGGTGAGAAGTCCCAGAAGATTCCCCGTTGAATAAGCCTTCCTGTGTGGGGGCCAAGAAAAACCTGCCGAGTGGGAGCAGGATCCCGGAGCAAGAGGAAGCTTGCCCAGAGGCTCCACCAGGCAGGCAGGCAGGCCTGGCAAAGACGGGGTGGAGGTGGGGGGCTCTGACGCAGGCAGGCGGGCGGGCGAGCCTCACAAAGCAGTCTCAGCTGCCGAAGCGTGGGACCATCTGGCGAGGGCTGGCGGCGGAGCAGCGTGTTTGCGCAGTGTTGGGCTTCCTTTCTACAAACACGCCACACACTGTGAGGGGGTGGCTGGCGGCCACCTGGGTGAGGGGAGTTGGTGGGCGAGGGCCCTTCCCAAGCTGGGGAGGAAAGAGGCCCCATGGGGTGGGGACCTCTTTGAACAGACATCTTCTCCCGCCAGGCTTTGCTGGGAGCCTCCTGCTCCGATCCGTGCCCCTGTGCTTCGGAGCCCTCTCTCCCCTCCAAGGGAGCAGTAGCTTTCTGGCCAACCTTGACTATTTATCCACATAAGGTTCAGCTCTCTGACTCGTTTTTCTTTGTGTTAATTTGAATAAGTTACATGTATTGAATAAGTACAGCTAGAGCTGTGTACTTTGTGTCTTTTAGAAAAAGAACTATCCAGAAGGTCTGGGCAGCAGCCCAGCAGGCCAGGGCCAAGGTCAGCTGGAGCTGGGCGGAAGTGGCTGCCCCTGCAGCCAGGTGATGGCTTTGTGCCCGTTTTTTCTGCTTACTGGTTCGACATTCAAGGGAGAGCTACCCACTACCCCACTGGCTCCCATCAGCCTGAGATATTCTAGGGATATGGGACTCCTGATGCAAAATTGGGACAGTCCCAGGCATGCATGGGTAGACCTGTCCGGTGACCCTATTTGAGATAGTAAGGGTAAATACGATTCATATCAGATTCTCAGCATCCCACAAGAGGGGCGACTGGTGACAGACAGGCAGGAACAGGTATGGTTGGATCAAGCTGCATGGTGAGATTATGGCTTATCCCAGGAAGACCATCTTCACCCTCAGAGTGGGGGAGGTAACACAAGGCCAGAGTGTGGCCAGGCAGGGACATCCCACATCCTGTGGGGACAGAGCTGACAGAGTAACCCATGGCCCAGGACAACAGATGCACCTCAGCCTTCCAACAGGGACAGCGGGTGATACACTTGGATGTGAAATCTCAAGCCAGGACCCTCTGATGACAGGCAAAAAGCCACACGGTAGATGCCATTCCCCATCAGAGAGTCAGGATGAGGACCGGCAAAGAGGCCAGCCTCCGGGGAAGTCCGTGTTCCTGAGAAGCTGGTAGAGGCCAGAAGAGGGCATCTGATCCCCTGGAACTGGAGTTAGAGATGGCTGTGAGCCATCATGTGGGTTGCTGAGAACCGAATCTGGATCCTCTGCAAGAGCAAGTGTTTTTAACTTGTGAGGCATCTCACTGACCCATGGGTAGCTAGCTATTTTGGAGTGTCTAAGCATAGTATGATAGCAGTCAACTAGAGAGGATAGAAAGTTCAAGGCCTGGGCTGGAGAGATGGCTCAGTGGTTAAGAGCACTGACTGCTCTTCTGAAGGTCCTGAGTTCAAATCCCAGCAACCACATGGTGTCTCACAACCATCTATAATAAGATCTGTCACCCTCTTCTGGTGTCTGAAGACAGCTACAGTGTACTTATATACAATAATAAATAAATCTTTAAAAAAAAAAAAAAGAAAGTTCAAGGCCAGCCTGGTCTACATAGCGAGATACAACTCTTGAAACAACTCTGTGTCCAGAACAAAGCTCTACTCAGATCTGCCATCTCCCTGAGTAGAGTGGACACCTCACTCACCCTGCCCACATCTGTTAGTGCCAAGGGCCGGTGAAGCCAAGCATGGTCTGGTATCTGTCTTACTCCTCTGTAACTCAGACACGGCTCACAGGCAGTTCTGGGCCAGCATCTGAGCCTCGGGGCTTGGTTTCCTCATCGGTAAGATAAAGGCCCTCTCCAGACTGTCACAGCTCCCAAGATGTCTGGGAGAACATCAGGCACCTTCCCAGGATAGATTAGAATACAGCAGGCGGCAGGCAGAGGGAGAGGCCAGAGCAAACAGAGTCAGACATCCGGCCCTGTGGATCTAGGGACACTGATTTGTTCTCCAGCAACCCTGGATGACCAGAAGTACAGTGACCTGCCAGTTGCCAACGCAAAACTAAGATCTGGCCTCCCAGCCTCTCCTTGGGGATCAGTCACAGAGGCATTGAGTGTTCATATGGCTGGATTTAGTCACTTGGGTCCTCTTGGTCTCAGAGTCTGCTCTGGAGGTTAAACCCATAGAAGTGCCACCAGGGTCCCCAGGCAAACAGAAGGGGGTCTTCCGCGCGACCTAGAGTATCACGGTAAACTGTCTAGTGAGGCCACATCTCAGGTAGAAAAAGACATCCTAACAACTTGATGTCATCACCCAGAACTGGTCAGGAGCCATCTTTCCTTTAGCCTATGTGGGCTGTGGCAGCCTGGGCCTGTATAGTGAGCCCTTGGCATGCCCACTAATGGATGATCCTGCAATTGCTCCAGTGTTGGGTTCCATGGTTACAGCATCAGCCAGTTCTTCCAAGGTACAGAGCCTCAAGGATGACAACTGTACTTCCCTGGCTTCTGTACATCTCCTAGAAACCCAGAGGGGACACTGCAGTAGTTGAGATGACATGGAATTCTGTAACATGTCTTGTGATAGCCTCCAGGACCTGGAGACAGGTTGGTGTGAGATTTTTTTCCATTTGCTCTTAGAGCCTAACAGGTAGGGAGCAGTAATGTTTGTTGAGTGAATAATCGATTGTAAATCCTTTCTTGACCCCTTAGGCTAGTAGATGGTGAGAATGAGATAAAGCATGTGGTTCCTGACTGACGACAAAGAGGGACACAGAAATAGTGAGGACATGTCCAGCACCTCTGCCAGCTAGCACCAGGCCAAGTGAGTGATCCCCCTTAGGCCTCAGGGCCATTTTTGTCTGGACTTGTGGCCTCTGGTGGCAACAGATCATAGGAGGGCCGGAGGGCCGGTGAGGTGGCAAGAGGCTTTGGTGACAATGATGAATGATAATGGCAGGCATCAAGGGTGATTGTCACCAGGGGTGGCCCAGAGTCGGGGCATGGTGGCTCATGTGGAACTGAGGCCAAAGGATCATTGGTTCAATGTCATCTTTGGCTACATAGTGAGTTCAAGGCCAGCCTGGGCTATATGACTCTCTCCCCCCCGCCCCCCTTCGCTCTCTCTCTTTGGGTCTTCGAGACAGGGTTTCTCTGTGTAGCCTTGGCTGTCCTGGAACTCCCTCTGTAAACCAGGCTGGTCTCAAACTCAGAGACCCACCAGCCTCTGCCTCCCCAGTGCTGAGATTAAAGGCATGCGCCACTACCACCCAACACTATATGTGCTTGACTTAAAAACAATACTAACAGCTGGGGGGTGATGGTGGCACACACCTTTAATCCCAGCACTGGCAAGTGGATTTCTGAGTTCGAGGCCAGCCTGGTCTATAAAGTGAGTTCTGGGGGTGGAGGGTATGGGGGACTTTTGGGATAGCATTGGAAATGTAAATGAGGAAAATACCTAATAAAAAAATTAAAAAAATAAATAAATACTAGGACGAGCATTCTTCAAAAAAAAAAAAAAAAAGTGAGTTCCAGGACAACAGCCAGGGCTATACAGAGAAATAATAATAATAATAATAACAACAACAACAACAAAGATCTGGGGAGGGATGAAATGATGGTGTGCCCAGCTTTGGGAAAGGAGAAGGGGAAGGGGAGGGGGAGCAGTGCTGAATCCAGTAGTTGAGGAGGGGTAGACACAATCTTCCAGGTACTTCCAGAAGAAGCCAGCTCTGTCCTTGAATTGGTCCCCACAGGACCTCCACAAGGTCTTAGATCTCTGGGACTGTAAAGTCACCATCCTGAGCCCTCGAGCTATGGCGGTCATTCTGAAGCCTACAGAGTCTACTGTGGCAGGTGGGAGCAAAGCTACCTGCAGAAAGCCCTGAGTGGCTCCAGAGGGCAGAGCCTCCAACCTCAGTCCTGGTGGGTACCAGGGAAGAGGATGCTAGCCTGTCCTGTACCCAAAATCCACTCCACCAGAGGCCAAAGTGGAGCCTCAGACACATCCCTGTCACCACCTCAGGGGATACAAAGCAGGCACAATGAGGGATGAATATCAGCTCCTGTAGGAGGGATTCAAAGCTGAGACTGGACCCTGGCTGCCCTCTGGGCTCTGGGTGTTTTCCAAAGGAGCCCTGTCCACCTTTCTCTTGAGCACTGTTGCTAACTCAAGGCTGTGGGACAGGTTAGGAAGGTGATGCTAGCCTGCAGTCAGTGAGTTGGGTTGGGGTTCCCCTGGCCAGCTTGGCCTGCCCCTGTCCCCATGACCAGAAGGCACCAAAGGAGAAGTGCTATAGGCAGGCTCTGCCTAATGGGCCTCCTGTGAGCCATAGAGCCCCACACACAGGTAGTGGGTTCCTCAGAGTTGAAGCAAAGGATGAGGGGATGTCGGTAAGACAGAGACACACAGGGCTCCAATCCCTGTCAGCAGACACCGGGATCTCTCCTCCCACCACTAGAGGTTGAGGCAGCCATTGGGTTCTACCTTGGCTCTTCCCAGTCTTCTCCATCAGCTACTATGGTCTAGCCCATGCTAATCCCACGGTAGAAGATTCTGTTCCGACGGGCAGTGGTGGCGCACACCTTTAATCCCAGCACTTGGGAGGCAGAGGCAGATGATCTCTGAGTTTGAGGCCAGCCTGGTCTACAGAGTGAGTACCAGGACAGCCAGGGCTACACAGAGAAACCCTGTCTTGAAAAACAAAACAAAACAACAACAAAAACAAAAACAAAAAAACCCTGTCTCAAAAACAAACAAAAAGAGAAGATTCTGTTCCTTGCTTTCCTGGCTCTCTTGTCTCTGTCTGTTATAATAAAACCCCATCTACTGAGTGACATTTCCCCAAGTCTAGAGCATGAACTCCTGGGATCAAGGTATGGTACAAGGAATTCCCTTCCTTCCTTCCTTCCTTCCTTCCTTCCTTCCTTCCTTCCTTCCTTCCTTCCTTCCTTCCTTCCTTTCTTCCTTCCTGTTTTTTTTGTTTTGTTTTTGTTTTTGTTTTGTTTGGTTTTGTTGTTGTTTGGTTTTGGGTTTTTTGGGGATTAAAGGTGTGTGCCAAAACTGCCCAGCTTTCTTCTTCTTCTTCTTCTTCTTCTTCTTCCTCTTCCTCTTCCTCTTCCTCTTCCTCTTCCTTTCTTCTTCTTCTTCCTCCTCCTCCTCCCCCCTCCTCCTTACTATTATTATTTTAAGTAGAGTCTCACCAGCCCTGACAGATCTGGAACTCTCAGTGTAGACCAGATTCAGAATTCCAGAGATCCACCTGCCGCCACTGCCTCCTGAGCTCCAGGATTCAGGGTAATTTATTTGGTGAGGAGCCTCTTCCTGACTTGGGGATGGTTCCTCCTCCATTCGTGTTTCCTGGAGAGTGGAGGGGCTCTGTCTTTTTCTCTTCCTGGACTTGCAGGGGGTGGGGCATGGCCCCTTCATGTGACTTGCTGGCTTGTACAGTTCTAGACCTAGCCCCTAGTGCTCCATGCCGGCTTCTTTGCTTTATACCTTGGAACTTCCGGC
Organism: Mus musculus; assembly: GCF_000001635.26. Lineage (NCBI taxonomy): Eukaryota > Metazoa > Chordata > Mammalia > Rodentia > Muridae > Mus > Mus musculus. Next base: position 125,210,577 of record NC_000071.6, on the reverse strand, counting down.
CTGGTAGGTGACTTCAGGACACACCCTAAGAGTCAGCCAGGTTCAAATCCCAGTTTAGCGGCGTTCACAAGGTAACAGATACATCAGTCATCGCTGAGGATGGCACCATCTTGGATGCTCCCGCCTGGTGGAGCATTCACGGACTCCCTAATTGCATCTGACTAGGAACACCAAACAGAAACCTCCAGCTAAGTTGCCCGCAGCCACAAGTTGATACAGAATTCACTGCTGCAGGAAGAACTGGAGGCCAGGAGGCACCCAGGTGAGATTGTGGTTCTGGGATTCAGATGCTCCAAGCCGTGCCACATGGGTTACATGCCTCCAAGTCCTACCAGTCCCAGGAGCTGTCTCTAGGCTACTGTTAGTGCGGCCACCCCCCTCTCCCTCCATCTCACCATCCCGAGCCTGTGCCTGCTTGAACAGTCTTCACAGGAGAGCTCGCCTCGCTGCAACCCATCTCCCTCCAGGACCGCCAATCAAGGAGCCACCCTCCAATCAGAGATGAGTACAAGCCAGCCACACTGTCCTATGCCAGACTTTGAATATTAAAGGGAATGAAGAAACAGAAGATGCTGCACAGGGTTTGGTACCTTTGTATGCTCTATACCCTCTTCCCAAATCTTATCTATTTATGTATTTTTAAATTATTATTATATTTTTATTTTTCGCACACACACATGCTTGTAAAGGTCAAAGAGCAAAGAGGGGATCAGCCTCTCTGGCCATGTGGGTCCCAGAATTCAGGTGGTCAGGTTTGGTGGCAGGAAGGTTTCCCCCATGAGCCAGCTTGCCACCCCACCCCACCCCCTAGCTTGCATTTTGAACCCAGTTTCTTTACCTCTCATTTTCCCACCTCTGATTGGCACGAGCAGTTTCTGACATTTTGTTTTGTTTTGTTTTAAGTTACAAGGCTATCTAAAACTCCTTTTTTTTCCCCTTATTTATTTTATTTATGAATATACTGTAGCTGACAGACACACCAGAAGAGGGCATCGAATCCCATTACAGATGGTTGTGAGCCACCATGTGGTTGCTGGGGATTGAACTCAGAACCTCTGGAAGAGCAGTCAGTGCTCTTAACCACTGGGCCATCTCTCCAGCCCTTCTGACAGGTTTTGCGTTGTAGTCCCACAGATTGATTTCTGCTAGGCATACATTCCGTGCTCAATATAGAGATGCTGAGGAGCAGCAGAGAAGAGGTGCTGAGGGAGGAATCGGGCACTGAGCACAGGGTAGGGCTGTGGGCAAGAGCAGATTTCTAGAGTTCTACAAGGCAAAACTGGAAACCTTGGCACCCTATGGAGCATCTGGAAACCTTGGTGGTGGACCGCCTTCCTCACATCCAATTGTTGGGCGCTGGCTGCAGAGAAATGCTCTTTTCCCCTTAGTTTTTGCTGGCGCCAATACTGCTGATTGCTGTATAGACTGCTGTGCCCACCTCTGCGACAGTGGGGACTTTGATTTTAATCCCTTCCATACTGGACCTCAGTTTCCATACAGTAAATGAAGAGGATCCATAGGTCTGGGTGTGTACCCAGGCTCTGGGGAGTGTATAGTATAAGTGTGTGTACGTAGGTCTGGGTGTGTACACAGGTCTATGTATCTTAGCGTGTGCATGGGTCTGTGTGTGTTCATGAGTGTGTGTGCACAAGTCTAGAGTGGGTACCTAGACTCTGGGAAGTGTATAGTATGTATAGGAGTGTGTACAGGGTCAAGTGTGTACGTAGGTCTGGGTGTGTGCACAGGTCTGTGTATGTTTGTCCATCTTAGTGTGTGCATGGGTCTATGCGTGTGCACGAGTCTGTGTGTGCACAAGTCTAGAATGGGTACACAGGTTTATATGGAAGGTGTTTGCTGTGAAAGAGCATCTTGGCAGTAGGGGCCAAAGAATGCCACAAAAATCACACCACCCTACAGAACTCATGCGATAGATTTATTGGGAGAAGGAGGGATGCAAAATGGCTGCCTCTTAGCAGGGACAGAAAGAGAAATGGCAGGCCAGTCCTTGATGGCAGGCTTTATAGGGGATATGAACATGTGCATATGGGAAATACAGCATTGGTTGCTGTGTGCACAGGTCTGGGTGTGTGCACAGGTCTGGGTGTGTGCACAGGTCTGGGTGTGTGCACAGGTCTGGGTGTGTGCACAGGTCTGAGTGTGTGCACAGGTCTGGGTGTGTGCACAGGTCTGGGTGTGTGCACAGGTCTGAGTGTGTGCACAGGTCTGGGTGTGTGCACAGGTCTGGGTGTGTGCACAGGTCTGGGTGTGTGCATGGGCCTGAGTGTATATACAGGTTTGGGTATGTACACGGGGCTGAGTGTGTATATATAGGTCTGGAGTGTATGCACAAGCCTGGTATTTATGGATGTATGTGTGTGTGTGCCCGGGTGTGGATGTGTGTGTGTATCCTGTGGTCACATTGGTGTGACCCCTGGACCTCCCCACCCACTGCTTCTCTGCCAATACTTACAGACCAACCTGTCCGTTCATAAGATCTCTCAGGTACGATGAACATACCAGCTTCTGCCTTCCTCTCCAGGAAGCGACTGCTTGGTGAACTCTCAACCCCACTGGCAGGAATACGGAGCCTTGTCAAATAAGGGACCTTTGTGGGTATGGACATATCAGTGCTGGAGAAGAGACGGACAGGCACATACTGGAAAGGTGCCCTGCCTGTCTACACTCCAGCATGCTCAGGGAAGGAGAATCCTTTCATTTATTCACATCTGAGAGGCCATTGGCTGGGCAATGTCTCATAAGAAATCCTTACAAACGCACATTTATGGGTGTCAGCTGTCTCATTTGCCTCCTGTGCTAGATGAGGAAATGGGCAAACAGAGAGGGGAAGCCACCATGCTGAAGACACACAGCAGGTCTAGCACCAGGCTGACCAAAGCTGAGTTAGATTTCATGGGGGAGGGAGGCATAGGCATAGGCAGAGGACCTCTGTGGGAAGATGGTTGTTACCTGCTAAGCTCTTGGTCCCCAGCTACCTCCTGGTGGGCAGCCAGCCCTGGGCAGGCAAGGGGCGGAGCTGTGGGTGGGCACCCCTCCCCCTAGCTGCCTGTTCATCTAATCTTGCTTGTTCCAGTTCCGTCAAGTAAGTCATTATAATTTTATGCTTTTTAGATGAATATTTTTATGCAAGGGCGCAGTAATTATCTTGGCTGGGAGTTTAATGATTCCAGACTCCGTTGAAAGAAAGTTTCCTCATAAATCAATTCTCTCTCTTTTCTCTCCTCTCTTCTCTCCCCCTCCCCTTTTTTTTCTGTATACAGAGTCCCACTCAGCTTCTCAGACTGGCTTTGAACTCACTCTGCAGCTTGTAATTGAACTGTACATTGAACTTGTAATCCTCTTACCTCAACCACCAAACGTCTGGGATCCTTGTGGTCATTTGGAAAGGCTGATCCAGCCATCTCCACACCTTCTGCCAGAAGCCTCGCCAGCAGCCCCACGGTCCCCCAGTCAGACCACGCTTCCTAGAGCCTGAGCCTCACTCTGTCCACCCTGGAGTCTCTACAAAATGTGCCCACTCTGTCTTTCAGGCTGAGCCCCACCCCCACCCCACCCCCACACTGGTTATTCCAAGGTTGATGTGCTGAGTGGACAGAAGGAACTGGCTGGTGACCCACGGGTCATGGGTGTCAGGTGCTCTAGCCCAGTACATGACCTGCCATTTGATGAGAGGATGTTTAATACAGCCATATTTGCAGCTGGAAGAGTCAGGATTTCTGGCCTCATTGGATGGCTGATTTTGTTTGTTTGTTTGTTTGTTTTGTTTTGTTTTTTGTTTTTCCAGACAGGGTTTCTCTGTATAGCCCTGGCTGTCCTGGAACTCACTTTGTAGACCAGGCTGGCCTCGAACTCAGAAATCTGCCTGCCTCTGCCTCCCGAGTGCTGGGATTAAAGGGATGCGCCACCACGCCTGGCCCCGCGGATGGCAGATTTGTAAGATGTGGGTTGTAAGATGGAGGTATAACAGAGACTGCAGGGGAACTGTAGTTCTTCCAGGATTAAGGTGGGAGCTCTCCAATGTGCCACAGTCCCCACTACCCCACTGCCACCCCCAGGTCACCCTTGTCATCTGGCCCCAGAAAAGCTGGTTTTGGTGCACAGGTTGTTTGTGTGTGTGTGTGTGTGTGTGTGTGTGTGTGCGCGCGCGCGCATGCATGCTTGCAATACAACAACATTCATATGGAGGTCAGGGGACAACTTGCAGGAGTCTATTCTCCCCTTTCACTGTGTAGGTCCCAGGGATCAAACTCAGATCTTCAGGCTTAGCCGCAAGCCCCTTTACCCTCTGAGCCATCTCGCCAGCCCCAGGTGCTTGTAGTTCAGAAACAAATATCACGCCAGTCTCTGCCCCACATGGCAGGCAAGCGCCAGGTGGAGAGGCTCCATTCCTCATGGTCATTGAGGCTTCCTGCTGCTGCTGGCCTTGGCCTCACCAGGCCCCAGGGGTTCACTGCAGCTGGTGGAAAGAAAGGGATATTGTGGAAGGCCAGAAAAATGATTGGCTGTACCATCTAACATATTTTTTGCTGGCTTTTAAGATGGAGTAATGTTCTGGTTGCTTCTCTGGTCATCCTTCCACCCTGGGGAACAGCTGTCTCAGGCTCAGATTGGCCATGGCTGGGGGGTAAAGGAATTCTAGGGTTAAAGGGCTTTGGTAAGAAACGATGTCCAGCCTTGCGGTATGATGGGAATGTAAGAGAATGTAGCAGAATGTAACAGAGCGCACCTTAACTCTGAGTGCTCACCCTTTGATGTACACCCAGGATAAACAGAGCTGTGACCACATCCTCTACTGCACAGATGTCCATAGCCGCTTCATCACAACAGAAAACTAAACACAGGCAAAGGGCCATCAGCGGATGACCAAATAAACACACTGTTGGGTAACCACACTGTGGAATACCACTCACCCGCGAAAAAGAATGAAGGAGTACACCCGTGAAAAGGAATACTATTCATCCATGAGAAAGAATAAAGGAAGAAATCTATAAGGCATTATGTTGCTGAGTGGGGTGATGTACACCCGTGATTGCCACACTCAGGAGGCTGAGGCAGGAGGATTGCCAAGTTGGAGGACAGCCTGGGTGACATAGTGAGCCCCTGTCACAAAATACCAAAAATAGGAGCGTGCCAAGATGGCTCAGTTGTTAAGAGCATTTGTGGGGCTGGAGAGATGGCTCAGCAGCTAAGAGCACTGACTGTTCTTCCAGAGGTCCTGAGTTCAAATCCCAGCAACCACATGGTGGCCCACAACCGCCCGTAATGAAATCTGATGCCCTCTTCTGGTGTGTCTGAAGTCAGCTACAGTGTACTTAAGATATAATAAATAAATAAATAAATAAATAAATAAATATATATATATATATATATATATATTGCTCTATCAGAGGGCTGTGTTTCCACTCCCAGCGCCTTTGTCAGGTTCCAGGGGATCTGGTGCCCTCTTCTGGTCTTCTTGGGTAATGCATACATGTGGTGCACATACAGACAGGCAAAACACTCATCCACATCAAATAAAAATAAATGCACTTTGGTGGGACACACTTTGAATCCTAGCACTCTGGAGGCAGAGGCAGGCAGATCTCTAAGTTTAAGGGCAGCCTGGTCTACAGAGTGAGTTCTAGGACATCCAGGGCTACACAGAGAAACCCTACCTATAAAAATTTTTTTAAAAAAAATAAGAATTAACTAATCTTTAAAGTAAATACTCAGAATATGCTATTATGCTAAATTGGGAGCTGGTCAGTCCTCCAGTAAACAGGACAGGCTGCTGTGAGCTTTGTGGACCTGCGTTCTTTTAACTGTTCTTCTCGTTATGTCAAAGACTCCAGCATCACTAAGAGCAGCCCAGAAGGAGGCTGCAGCCATCAGAACACCATGACAGTGCGCTCACCCGCTGCAGTGAGGCCAAGAACGTGAGTCACCCTCAAAGAGGAAGGGCAAGGTTAAAGGGAAGATGATACATTCCCTAGCAGACTGTGGTGTCAGCTCCAAGAGGTACCATCTGCTAGGGGCCAAGACACTCCCGAACCTTCTTCCCGGAAAGCCTGCATCTCTGCCCTTGAGGCTCAGGACCAGCAGGTGGCTCAGGGATGCCTCTGCCAAATAACTGCCCTTGGATGTTCCAGCAAATTACCACTTCCCAGGGGGAGCGGCAGCACTTCAGCACTAACCATTGCTCTAGCCTGCCCTCCAGCATGTCTGGGGCTTGATGGTGAACCTGTGAGCTCCAGGCCAATGAGAGAAGAGACTCTGCCACGAAGCAAAACAAAAACAACGTGGAAATCTCCTGAGGAACAACTCCCAAGGTTGATCTCTAGGCTCCGTGTGTGTGTGTGTGTGTGTGTGTGTGTGTGTGTGTGTGTGTACACAAACATGTCTGCAACACACACACACAAAGAAATTCGCACATACACACAAAAAAATGGATGTTACCCAGTGTCCAGCAGCTGGAGACTGCTAGTTGTGACAGAGACTCAGCTGTTAAACAGACTGGCGTGCCAATGTGAGCCACGACCTGAGTCAGCCTCGGAGACCTCGTGCTTTGTGACAGACAAAGGCAGAAGGCCGAGTGCCCAGAACTGGCAGATCCACAGAGAAGACACGGGAGAGTGGCTCTCAGAGGCTGGGGAACTGGCAACAGGATGGTCTGAAAGACTCGTCACTTCCCTGCTGAGTGAAGAGAACGTTCTGGCGATGCAGGGAAGCTCTAAGAACTCTGCGTCACTAGCTGAAGAAGGTGGGAAGCCAGCAGAAGTGGTGCTAGCCTCTTTTGATCCAGGCACTTGGGAGGTGGATGCAGGAGGAGCAAGAGTTCAAGGTCATCCTTGGCTGCAGAGTGAGTTCAAGGCTAGCCTGGGCTACGGGAGACCCTGTCTCAGTAGCAACAGACAAATCAAAGAATCACGGTACAAAGGATGCCTCTGACACTTACAGACCACAATGACCTGCCCTCACTGGCTCCCAACTCCTAGATTCTGAGGGGACTACCTTGTTCCTCTTGTCCCCTCATTGATGCCAGGCTCACTTCAGAGGGGCTGGGAGGAGGCTGGGCACTTGTGGGCTCTAGTGTCCCCTCCACCAGCCCCCCCCCACCTGCTGCCGGAAGAACAGAACACAGGCCGCCTCCCTGCAGCTGTCCCTCCCACCCCCCAGCAGACTGAGGGCTGCGACACCACATTCCTGCTGAAGCCTGTGGGTGTCTCCTGACTCCCCCCTTTTGTGCACAGACACTTCTCCGGGTAATGTCCCCGTTGCCATGGCGAGAGGTGCCCTGTTCTATCAGAGCGACAGTCACCACCTAGCTGGGACTGGAGCCAGCTCAGCCCAAGGGCAGATTAATTCTGCCACCACAGTCTGGCTCTGAGCCTCAGGGGAAGCAGCTGCCAGCCACCTAGCTGCTCCTGAGGAGGAGCTGTGCAGAGTGGGGGCATGTGGGGGTCCCCTTGGAGCCATCCCTGGAGTATTCTGGGTTGGAGGCGGTCCAGCTGACATTGATTCCTCCTGGGTGCTCTGTGTATGAGCTACTATGTAACATTGAGCCGCCTGTGCAGTTATTTTAAATAGGAACACCTGAAACCTGCCTTTCACCTTTGTGTCAGGGGCCAGGGCCAGGGGCAAGCTCCTTGCTCTGGACATCAAAGGAAGGGACATGGGAACTTTGTTGTGGAGCCAGGACAGGATGGCCTGGTGAGGGGTGAGGATGATGGACAGCCTCAGGGATGCTGGGGAAGATTCTGTGGAGATAACCTGGAGAAGTCCTAAGGACAAGCCAGCCAGCAAGGAAGCAGGTGTGTGCAAACGCCCTGGGACAGGACTTGCTCAGTGTGTTCAGGGAGTTGGAAGGCAGATGTGAGCAGCTGGCCCTGCGAGTCCCAGAGGTCAGTGACCCCCATGGGTCTTAGAAGAGCAAAGGGTAAAAGGAAAGTATTCTGGAAGCTCTGCCTTGCATTTAGCAGGTAGCTCTTGCCCCTGGTGTGACACTCTCCAGTTGTCAACTAGGTGACAGAGGGTACCACACCCCAGCCTGAGGCTTCAACCTAGGAAACTCTCTGGAAGCAAACTCTCTTGCTTCCCAGCTATACAGAAAAGCTTTTGGCTGTGAGTCTTAGGCCAGAGGACTGGACACAGTTCTGTGTGCTGGCACGGGCTCTCTGACAATCTCATGCGTCCATTTCTGCCTTTGCCAAATGGGGACCATAACGGGCCCAGGTCCCAAGATGGTGGGGCTTACAGTGGACAGCCTGCACGAATCCTTGGCTCTACCCACAGCCACACTAGCCATCCCAATATGATCTCAACGACTGAAGAATGTGAAAGTGGGGACCTGTCCAAGTGACCAGTTGGAGCCCTGAGACCTGGACACAGTGTTGATGTGGAACATAGCCAGGGCTCCATCACCATAATAGAATTTCTTAGGAGGAAGGAGGTCCCCAAGGCAGCCCCCATACCTTGTGCCCTGTCACCTGCCAGACCTCATTCTGATTCAAGAAAGCTGGTGGCCGCCGGGCAGTGGTGGTACACGCCTTTATTCCCAGCACTTGGGAGGCAGAGGCAGGTAGATTTCTGAGTTTGAGGCCAGCCTGGTCTACAGAGTGAGTTCCAGGACAGCCAGAACTATACAGAGAAACCCTGTCTTGAAAAAAACAAAAACAAACAAAAAAAAAAAAAAAAAAAACAAAAAAAAAAGAAAGAAAGAAAGAAAGCAAGCAAGCAAGCAAGCAAGCTGGTGGCCAAGTGTCCCTTGTGGAGGACCTTGCACCAGCCAGCCTGAGTAGCTACCAGTGGTGACTGAAGCAATATGGAAGCCAAAAGAGAGTGAGTGGGAAGGAGATGACATCCAGGGGGCAGAGACGCTCTGGGGTCCCAGTGAGCCTTATCTTCTGGGGCCTAGGCAGGCTCCACAGTCACATGGCATGGGGGTGACACCACCTGGCATATGTCCCAACAACCTGCCCCTGCCCTACTTATGCAGGGGTGGGTCTCCCTGCTCTCCAGCAGGAAGTTGACCTGGCTGAGGTGACCTTTCTTGACCCTTTCAAGTGGCAACCTGTGGAGCCACTGGGCAAAATATTTCCCCAGTTGTACCCCACCAAAAAGGGGTGCAAAGGGCCCCCCTTGGTCCCCCCCTCTCTCTCACACACACACACACACATACACACACACATTGATCCCACCAGAACCAGTTACCTCTGCCCACTCCCACCCCCAGAGCCACCAGAAACAAGGAAGGCCACACTGTAGGATTGCCCAAGGCAAAATGAAGGCTAAATAGCCCAAGGACTCCTGGGATTGAGAAATCTAGGGGTACTGGAATAAGCAGTCCTGTCCTTTGGTGTGAAGCTCCCCACTGATTCATGGAAATGGTGGGAACTGGGTCTAAGGCATGAACAGGCTGGTGCTGGGAGGTCTCTAGGGTCCCCGTGGACAACCCTGTAAGTTCTCTATGTCTGAAACTTCTCAAACACAAATGTTACACACAAATGCAACGTAAATGAATAAACATAAAATGCAATGAATAAATTAATAAAAGGTTTTTGGAGCTGGAGGAATGGCTCAGTGGTTGCGGACATATTGCTCTTCCAGAGGACCCAAGTTCAGTTCCCAGCACCATGGCAAGGAGCTTGTAGCTTCCTATAACTCCAGCTCCAGGGGACCTGGCGTCCTCTCCTGGCCTCCAAAGGGCATTGCACTCATGTGGAACACATGCCCATATCCAGACATACACATACGTTGTTGTTGTTGTTGTTGTTGTTGTTGTTCGAGACAGGGTTTCTCTGTATAGCCCTGGCTGTGCTGGAACTCACTCTGTAGTCCTAACTGGCCTCTAACTCAGAGATCCGCCTGCGTCTGCCTCCCAAGTGCTGGGATTAAAGGCATGTGCCCCCACTGCCCCCACTAAAAGGTTCTATTTTAAAGAGACACAGTTTTAGGGCTGGGACTGTGGCTCAGTTGGTACGAGGCTTACCTAGTGCACTCGTAGCTCTGGGAGCCATCCCCAGTACTGCATAAACCGGATGTGGTGACTCGTGTCTGTCATCCTGGTACTCAAAAAAAAGAAGTTCAAAGTCACCCTCAGATGAAGTATGAATTTGAGACTATCCTGGTACAGGAGACCCGGTCTCTAAATGATTGAAAAGGACATTCTTTACAAATTATTATCACTGTTTTTAATCAAGACAGGGTCTCACTTTGTAGTACTGACTATCCTGGAACTCACTATGTAGACCAGGCTAGCCACAAACTCACAGAAATCTGCCTGCCTCTGCCTCCAGAGTGCTTGGCTTAAAGACACCGACCACTACACCTAGCCTTAAAATGAGTTGTATGTTTACCACATGTAAGCATGTGCCCAAAGAGGCTGTTAGAGGGCATCAGAATCCCGGCACTAGAGTTATGCGTGATTGTGTGCAGCCCAACATGGGTGCTGGGACCCAAACCTGGGTCCTCTACCAGAGCCATTAGCCAACTGCGGAGCCATCATCTCTCTGGCCCCTAAGAGACAGAGTTTTAAAGGATCAGTTGTTCTATATACATCAAAGACCAAGGCACCTGAGGCTTTTCAGATAATATCTGCATTATCTTGTCTTTAGAAATCAGGGCTGGGCATGGCTCAAGGACGAAGCTCCTCCCAGGAATGTGTGAGGTCCTGGACTCCATTCTAGGCTTGCAACAGATTTACAGCATAAACAGAAGACAAGGCTCGGGGCTGTTCCACACCCTCACTGCAGGTGACCAAAACAGGGATCGCCAATGGCCCTGTGTGTCCTCACCTGTCCTGGGCCTCTTGGCCAGTCCCTCTGCAGACTGACTTTATAAAGAACCCAAGGGAGACGTCATTAAAGCAATGATGGCTTAGCTGTTTAACCGATGGCCCAGGAAGGGCCTCTCTTCAAGGCATGAAGAAGAAAGAGCATCCATCACAGCCATGCAGATGTTTGGGGGTGGGCTCCACACGGAAGGAAGAGCATATGTGAAGTCCCTGGAGTCGGGCCATGCTTCCTGTGTGTGACAGACAGTGGGTATTACTGTGGCAGGTCAGGACAGCTTTAGGGTATGATTCTCATTGGTTGGTTGGTTGTTTTTCTCAAGACAGGGTCTTACTATGTAGCCCTGGCTATCCTGGACCTCACTCTGTAGACCAGGTTGCCCACAAACTGGAGGGTTTGAACCGCTGCTGGGAAGTGGCTGGCACAGGTCTAAGGGAGACCAGTGACAGAGTGCTATATTAGTCCCCAGCAAGAGAGGGCCGCAGCAGGTAGCAAGGTGCACTGTGATAAGCTGAAGTCCAAGGTTACTGGCTGGGCCACAGTCTGAGAGGCAGGGCACCCTCGGTGTTATCTAAGCACCACCCTAACCTAACCCTAACCCTGATTCCTCCGCAGAACGGTTGCTGGGCACAGCTTCTCAGGGGCTTCCGTCAGGAGGAGGGCAGGCTGTAGCCACAACATCAGGGCCTTGGCCAGGCAGTGGTGGCGCACGCCTTTAATCCCAGTCCTTGGGAGGCAGAGGCAGGCAGATTTCTGAGTCCGAGATCAGCCTGGTCTACAGAGTGAGTTCCAAGACAGCTAGGGCTACACAGAGAACCTGTCTTGAAAAAAACAAAACCAACCAACCAAACAAACAAACAAAAACCCATCAGGACCTTGTGTGGAGACCCATCCCTGGGCCCTCCGGAAGCATCAGGAACCCCACTCAGTATTGCACACTGTATGCAGGGCCCAGTGGGACCTGATAAATGGACTGTGTCCAAAAAGCCAATCAAGTGGCAGGATGGCAGTAAGAGAGCACTAAGGAGAAAGGCTCTCAACCTGTCCCCTCAGCTCCCATGCCCAGGAGCCAAAACAAAGCAGAACAAAGAAATCAAAGCAGGGGCTGGAGGGATGGGCCAGTGGCTAAAGGGTGCTTGTTGCTCTACTAGAGAAGAGTTCAGGTCTCAGGGACAATGTCAGGCAGCTTACAAAGTTCTATAATTCCAGCTTTGGGGCATCTGGAGTCCTAGTCTGGCCTTCATGGGCGGACACACACACAAATTCAATAATAAACCAGATCTGGTGGTGCATGTCTTTAATCCAAGCACTCTGGAGGCAAAGACAGGAGGATCCACATGAATTGAAGCCTGCCTGGACCAGGGCAGCCAGGGCTACATAGACCCTGTCTCAATAAATTTAAAAAACAATGTACTGGCTAGTTTTGTGTCAACATGACACAGGCTGGAGTTATCACAGAGAAAGGAGCTTCAGTTGAGGAAATGCCTCCATGAGATCAAGCTGTGGGGCATTTTCTCAATTAGTGATCAAGGGGGGAGGTCCCCTTGTGGGTGGGACCATCCCTGGGCTGGCAGTCTTAGGTCTATAAGAAAGCAAGCTGAGCAAGCCAGGGGAAGCAAGCCAGTAAGTAACATCCCTCCATGGCCTCTGCATCAGCTCCTGCTTCCTGACCTGCTTGAGTTCCAGTCCTGACATCCTTTGGTGATGAACAGCAGTATGGAAGTGTAAGCTGAATAAACCCTTTCCTCCCCAACTTGTTTCTTGGTCATGATGCTTGTGCAGGAATAGAAACCCTGACTGAGACAACCAATTGATTGATTGTTTTTCAAAAAGCATGAAGACTTGAGTTTGGATCCCCAGAACCCACTTAAAATACCAGCCACAGTGGCGAGGGTCCGTAACCCCATCGCTGGGAAGGCAGAAACAGGAAGATTGCTGGGCAGCCAGCCGGGCCCAGTCACTGAGCTGGACATTCAGTGAGAGGTCCTGCCTCAAAAGCAGGGTGGACAGTGATTGATAAAGACACTCGCTCTCAATGTCTAACCTCCATATGCCTCACAGGTAAGTGCTCTCTCTCTCTCTCTCTCTCTCTCTCTCTCTCTCTCTCTCTCTCACACACACACACACACACACACACACACACACACACAGGTTTTATAATGAAAAGAAGTACAAGTTGTAATGAATTGGACTGCCTAGAACGACTTCCTGTGGCAGACTTTTATGGGCTCAGCCGGTGAGGAGGAGGCAGGAAGGGGACCACCTCACAGGTACAGGCTTCTTCCCCTTGGGGTAACAAAACATTCAGGAAGGATGTGGTAGTGGGAGAGAATGTGCTAATTGTTCCAAGTGAATGCTCTCTCTCTCTCTCTCTCTCTCTCTCTCTCTCTCTCTCTCTCTCTCTCTTTCTCTCTCTGGTGTGTGCCTGTGCATGTGTGTGTGAGTGTATGTGTGGTATGTGTGTGGGGTGGTATGTGTGTGTGGGGTGGTATGTGCATGTGTGTTGTGTAAGTATGAATGTGTGCAGTATGTGGGCAGAGGCATGTGCATGTGCATAAGTGTGTGTGATACGTGCATGGGTTCATACGCCGCCGGCTTTATTTTTGAGCTGGGGGTCTTACGTAGCCCAGGCTGGGCTCCTTGGAGCTCCTGATCCTCCTGCTTCAGCCTTGAGTGCCGGGGTGACAGGTGTGCCTCATCAAAGGCCACCGTAGATTTTTTTTGAGTTGCATGTTTTTGTTGGACCAACAGGCAACAAAATGTTTTGGATGTTGTTTAAGCCTGTTGAATGTGGAATCCGGGAAGGAGGAAGAACCCCACCCCCACCCCGCACCTCCATCAACCCATGCCTTGGGTCAGGTCGGCCTGCTGGATGGCTCTGTAATGGAATTAGGGAAAGCAGCAGCCAAAAAAAAAAGACAAGCCTTAATGATACCATGTCCTGGAGAACAGTGAGGCAGTGAACTGTCACCAATGGGGTTATTTCTTATCCCATTGGAATAATAATGCCTATAGCGGGAAGAGAAGGCAGAAGCTCAGCGGTGGAGAGAAAGCTCAGATGGGAACTCCAGCAGATGCCTCAGTTTCCCCAAATGGCTTCTGCTGGATAGCTGTGAATCCTTGATTTGATGATATATTCCTTTTAAAAATAACATTTTTTCTATTTTATGTATATGTTTTTTGTTTTTTGGTTTTTTTTTTTTTTGGTTTTTTTTTGCATGTATACATGTGTACCTGCCTGTATGTCTGGGTACCAGGTGCTCAGGAAGGCCAGAGGAGAGCATCAGATCCCCTGGAACTGGAATTATAGATGGTTGTGAGCTACCATGTGGGTGCTGGGAACTGAACCCTGGGTCCTTTGCAAGAGTAGCCTGTGCCTCTAACCACTGAGATACCACCTCTCCAGCCCCTGGGGATGATTTTCTGTCTCCTTCTGTCTGCTCCTCGATACTTGGTCTTTGCTTGCTAGGCACTTAATAAACTCACTCCGCCTCACACAAAACACAGCTGTTGTAGATCATTCTCAGAAGCGTGCAGAGCGCGCCCATGCGCACGTATTCTGTGATATGCCCAGCACGTCCTCCTAGTCGAAGCGAGCCGACCTGTGCCTGCTGCTGGAGACAGAAACCAGGGCTGGGGAATCGGGAAGGAAGGCCTTTGGATCTGTGGGGTGTTTGATCTCATGCACATGTCACCGCAAGGAAGCAGACAGCTCCCAGGTGAATTGAAAAGGAATCCGAGAGACAGGGAATACAGCGAGCTGGCAGGCAATCCTTGGGGAATGAGGAGGTTGTGTTCAGTTGTTGAGGTAGAGCGCCAGGCTCAGCCTTTGCACGGAGGACAAATATCCTTTCTGTCCCAGGAGAGGGTCTGTTCGGAAGAAGGACTGAACCCAGGAGCAGTCTGGGAGACTTCACTAGGACACAGTGGAGTCTGAAATGGGTCAGGACTCGACTTTATTTTATTTTATTTTTATTTTTGTTTTCTGTGTGGGGTGTGTGCCCCACATGCATGCCTGGTGCCCACAGAGGATGTTTGCTTCCCTGCAACTGTTAAGGATGGTCATGAGCCATCATGTGGATGCTGGGAACTAAACCCAGGTCCTTTGCAAAAGCAGCCAGTGCTCTTAGCCTCTGAGCCACCTCTCCAGCCTGTAACCCAGGCTGACCTCCAATTCACTTTGTAAACAAGGATGATATTGAATTGCAAATCCTCTCCAACCCTTGAGAGTATGCCCCACCATGCCCAGTTTGGTACTGGGCACGGAACTCAATGCTTCATACATGATAGGCAAAGCACTCTACCAAATGAACCAACTCCTAGCCCCCTTTATTTACAAAAGAGTAAACAGTGAGAATCCTGGGAGCCCAGCAGGGAGGGAGTGGCTGATGGCAGGAACAGGGTGTGGCCAGATGGCTCCTGGCTCTTTAGAAAAAAATACAGATGGCTCAGGACTAGCCTTCTGGTGACTCTATTTCCTGTCTTGCTGGAGACCACCCTGATGGCCCAGATGGCTGCCGAGGACCCAGGCTGGACTGTTCTCCATTGTTGCTACGGAAACTGTCACCTAACCTTTAGTGAGATGCCCTGGGTTTCCTGTACCAGCCCATTCTGGCCAAGTCATTCCCCCACACACAGGTTTTTAGGTAATTTCCATTTGTAAAATTACTCAGCGTTATCTTAATAATCTGCATTAGTCAACAGACTTCTGGCCAGAGAAAGAAACTCCATTCCAGTAGCCGTCAGCTAAGGGACAGTTTCAGGAATGGCTGGATCTGGGTGCAGTTTCAGGACCGGCTGGATCTGGGTGCTTGCTTGCACTCTGGAGAGAGAAAGGGAAGGACAGGGAGAACAACTGTGGCTGATGCAGGATTTCCTCAGGGTGAGCAGAGATGGAGCTACTGGCTCTAAGACAATCTCCTGCCGCTGTGGCAACCTGAGCTTGAAGGGAGCTCCAACCTCTGGGTTGATGGCTGATTGGTACCCTCACTGAACCAGAGTTATCCTCTCTAGAGAGCATACTTAGAGATTGTGCAGGGGGTGAGGCATCTTGGGGACAATGAGATGTTCTTTATTAGGCAAGGAGAGATGACAGGACAAGCCATGGCTCTAACCCACTTATGGTTAGTTATGCAAATATATTGGGAGAGAGAGTAGGTCCTGATGAGTCTGGGAGTTAACCAGAATGCTTTGTTGATATACTGTTATCTCCCCACAACTGACTCAAAAAATACAAGTAAAACAGCAGTTTTCAACCTATGGATGGAGACCCCTTTGGGAGCCCACGCATCAGATATTTACATTACAGTGCATAATGGTAGCAAAATTATAGTTATGGCTATGGGGTAACAACAAAATAACTTTATGGTTGGGGGCTTCATCACAACAAGAGGAACTGTATTAAAGGGCCACAGCGTTAGTTAGGAAGGTTGAGGACCACTGGGCAGGGAAGGGTGCTCTGGACAATCCGCTGGTGGTCTGTATTCTCATTTGACGTCACTTCTAGACCACCCAAGGGGATCCTATGAGGAGGCCCCAAACGTCCTGAGACTCTGGTATCCATCCGTAGAAGGTTCAGAGTAGCAGCTGTGAGGGGTTAGGGGAGGGGAAACACGTTGTGGGAGATGGTTTCTGGAAGTTTATTATGTAGCTCCTGACAGAAGCCTCTGGCCTTTTGTCTGCAAGCTGAGAAGTCTCCTGGGCGCAGTAGGGACTGGAGCAGGCATTTATATCTGCAACTTTAGAATAGCCAACTCCCGGGTGTGACTCCTTTGACAAGATTGCAAGGAATTAAAGATAGATTTGGAATCCCTGGACGACGGTGCTTGAATCGATTAGTGATGCCTGCTCCGGGAGTGGCGGATGATAAGTGTACATCGTGTGCCAATATTTGCTGAGATGTTTCCACGTCCTATCAAAGCTTTCAAGGAGGAGACATCAGAGCCCACCCAGTGACTGAGGACACAGGCGCTATCAGGAACTGGAGGAAACCAAAGGTAGCCTCTGTCCCAGCTCCTCCCTCTGCACATGAGCATTAACTGTGCTCAATTTTCCCAACTCCAGCCCCCACCTCGGGAGTGATAACGATGGGGATGCTGAGTTTCCCGGTGTCTCAAACACCTTCAATACACCTCCCACGCCCACACCCACACATAGTGGCTGCCGGGCAGCGGATGTTTCTCTTTCAGGTTGCTACATTTTGAAAGCTTTCTGTTGAAATCCAGTAGGCATTCAGAAAAAAATGCGCAGGCCTTCCTTCCTAAGGAAAATTTTGGTTGTGTGCACACACGGGGAAGTCAGAGGACAAGCGGCTGGTTCTCCTTTTACCTCGTGGGCACTGCGGATCAAACTCAGGTGGTCAGGCTTGGCAGCAAGCACCTTTACCCATTGAGCCATCTTGCACGCCCCCAGTTTTTGGTTCTCTTTTTGTTGAGACCGACTCTCACTCGGCAGCCAGGGCCGAACTCAGTATGTACCCCAAGCTGGTGTCAAACTTGCCATCCTCCTGCCTCAGTACTGGGGATACAGGTGTGGACCACTACCCCGAGCTGGGAATTTTCATAAAACAACCACATCCGGGGTAGCCAACCCAACTTCAACCAGTTGTACCAGTCCAGCCCCAGTTTTCACCCCAGAATCCCCCTATTTAATCACTGGCCTCCCAAAGCCCTTTGATACTCAGTTCCCATTGGGGTCCCTTGTACCTGACTTCGGACTTTAACAGAATCCTCTGAGCTGTGTGCCTCTGCGTCTGGTCGCACGCATGTCACTATGACTTGTTCTGTTGTCTTGCTGTATAGGATGCCTTGGCAAATGATGACACCAGGCTTCTGGGTCCCTGGGTCCATTGTGGACAGGCATCTGAGAAGCATCTACACGTGGGTAACCTAAACTTTCCGTGGCTTTTTCCTCTCTCTGCTTTTCTTTCTCTTCTCTTCTCTTCTTTGCTTTTTGGTTTTTTGAGACAGGGTTTCTCTTTGTGTCGCCCTGGCTGTCCTGGAACTTGTTCTGTAGACCAGGCTGACCCCACACTGGGAGATTTGGACCTGCATCAACACCGCCCAGCTCTCCCTGCTTATTTTTTTTTCTAAGCACAGGAACCTATTTCTCAAGGGATTTTACCAGGATGGAGATTGTGGTCACAGGGTAGACTCGAGGTCATGCAGAATGAATGGAACTTTTCTTTTCTTTTCTTTTCTTTTCTTTTCTTTTCTTTCCTTTCCTTTCCTTTCCTTTCCTTTCCTTTCCTTTCCTTTTCTCTTCTTTCTTTCTTTCTTTTTTTTCTTTTTTTTCCTGAGACAGGGTTTCTCTGTATAGCCCTGGCTGTCCTGGAACTCACTCTGTAGACCAGGCTGGCCTCAAACTCAGAAATCCACCTGCCTCTGTCTCCCAAGTGCTGGGATTAGAGGCATGTGCCACCACTGCCGAGAGGATGGAATTTTCTAAGGTGGCCCAAAGACCTTATACTGTCACTTGTATGAATGACCCTGTGAGTGTACATGCATGTGTGTGTATGTGTACATGTGTGTAGCATGTGTGCATGCATGTATGGGACACACGATGCTGGGGATTCACCAGGCTTCACAGGTACTGAATGAGTGTTCTATCTCTGAGTTGAGATGCCTCAGAGGTTAAGAGCAACTCTAGAATTCTGCTTCCTACTCCTACTACAGCTGAAGGTTTCACAGGAACAAATGGGTCCCGCTCCATCTGGCCCAGGCTTCTCTCACTGCAGCATCTCAGCAGGCTCTCGTCTCAGAGTGCAGCGCAGGGCACAGGGTGGTAGCGGTGGTGGTGGTGGTGGTGGTGGTGGAGGCTGTGTCTCCTGTCACCTTCCCACCCCCACCCACATGCGCAGCCACCTCCTCCTGTGTTGCCATCCTGAGACCTTTAGTTCTCACGGTAGTGGCCTCCCCCCACCCTTCCCCGCTAGGTGATCTGCAGGGACAATGGACCGGACCGCAGAGCCTGCTGGGATGGAAACCTGCCAGCTCCCCGCTGCACACAGGGAGGGGCAGGCTGGCAGTATACACTCAATACCCCGAAGCTCCTGGCTCTGCCTCAAGACCCTTGCACTTTCCCCTTTACCTGAAACACCTTTCTGTGGCTATCCCCGGGCTGCTTCTTTCTTCATTGAAGGTCTCTGTGTGTCCTTGGCATCTCCCCAAAGAGGGAAGGTGTTCTTGGATCGGCCTCATTCTTTCCTGTGTGCACACGTGTGTGTAGGCCTGACCTGGGGACCACTTTCGGCGTGCTTCTTCATGTACCTTGAACTTAGTTTGGAGACAGAGCCTCCCACCGGCTTGGAACTTGCCAGAGTAACTTGGTTGTAGGAGGGATGTCCGTGGGCCTCGGGGGTCTGCTTGTCTCTCACAAGGGATCAATGTGCCAACACGCACAGCATCTGATTGCATGAGATCTGGGGATCAAACTTAGGGCCTTATGCTTATACACAGCAAGCGCTTTACATACAAGGCCATCTCCCACACCCGCCATTGCACACTAATTTCTTCATGTAACACCCCTTACTAGGACATAGGAGGTCCCATAAGTGCTCTCAGCAGAGCCCTAAGTCTGCTCGGCCTCTGCTCTGTCCTCCACATGAGGATCGCTGAGCCTCAGTTTCTCCCTTTACATCTTACACGCCTTGTCATCCCCATTGAGAGCTAAGGATGAACCTTAGTGCTAGGTGGAGCTGAGCCTAATGTAACAGTCAGCTACAAAGTTGCTGCTGTGTAACAAGTAGCCGCAGCATCCCTAAGCTCCATAGCTTATTGCAACCCGTTGAGGAAGCCATGGAATCAAGTAGCATGGTGGCTGCAGCCACGGGAGATCCCTGTAGAGTGCTCCTGACTTGCAGAGGGACACCTCCAGGCTGTGATTCAGGTGTCCCTTACCTCCTTGGCTCTGTCTTTCATGGCTTGGGGCAGATGGTGGATGTGTACCACGGACAGAGTTGAGCAGGCCCAGCAGGAGAGAAACCACCCTACCCTGCCGGTCATCCCATCTCCTGTGGAGACACCTGGCTATGAGGGAGTCTGGGAAGGACAGCCGGGTCCTGTCCATAAAGGATGAGGAAAGGCCTTGGCTCCTTACATAATGTGGCCTCAGGGATGCTGGCCCAACACCTGCCTCAGAGTGAACCTTGCTTAATCTCAGGAGAGCCTGGGTGAAAGCTAAAAGCCTGAAGGCGTCCTGTTTGGGTAAGTCCAGACCTGCCCTGGCCTGTTGGCCACTGGCCCAGGCAATGGACTGGCAGGGCTGTGGAATCTGCAGGTGCTGGGTATGGGGGTCCACAGATCCGCTGTCAGAGTCACCCTATCAGGGGAAGCAGGATGGATCGGGAGCAAGTAGGAGTGGTTGTCAGACTTCAGTTGCCTGGTCCACCTCATACCTGCATGAGCAGTGGGGGAGGGGCTGCTCATTCTTTACCACAGGGAAAGCCGAGGCAAGGCTCAGAGTTGTACCTGGCCTGAGGTCAAGGGGATCAGTACTTTGTCCCGTGATCTCCTGCTGTGCCTGCCTCAGTTTACCCTGTAGCCTCAGGATAAAATGCTAGAGGTTGGATCCCAGGATAGCCTTGAGGGGAGGGGCTATAGCTTAGGGGTAGGGGTGGAGTTGGGGGGGCCTCTCAAGCCTGAGATCAAGGGTCATGCTGGGACCTCCAGAGGCCATCCTTCCTATCAGATGTAATTTAGTGCCAGGAAGCCATGGCTCCCTGTCTTGGGGATCTTCAAGGCCTAACTCGAGTGTCCTCAGAATCTGACCTTAAACATGAGAGGCACAAACACCGCAAGGCCTTTTGTGAGCAAGTCTGTGCCGCGTACCATGCCTGCTGGTTGCACACGTCAGCCCTGTTCTGTGTGGCAGGGGACAGGTAATGATTCATCTAGACACTCGGGATAAGCGGCTGGCTTGAAGAACCTGCACGCCCTCCCTCAAGCCCCACCTCCAGCAGGTGGCGCTGTAGGGAGGCGGTAGGAGCCAGAGGGCGGGGCCTAGCTGAAGGCAGTGGGTAGGGGTGGTAGTAGAGGAGTAGGGTTGTGTGTGTGTGTGTGTGTCTCCCTGTATCCCGCATCCCCTCTGAGCTTTCTGTCCACCATAATGAGAGCAACCTTCTTCTCCACACATCCCTATCTCCATGACCTCTGCTCAAGTGACCCCAGATTGACCCCTCGGAAACCCTGAGTCAAAAGGATTAATCCTTCTAGTAAGCTGTTCCTTCTAAGAAACCTGACCCAGAAGTGTACATTCTGTTTGTTTTGTTTCGGTTCATTTTGTTTCGGTTCATTTTGTTTCTCTGTGTATCCCTGGCAATCCTGGAACTCACTCTGTAGAACCAGGCTGGCTTGGAACTCACAGCCATCCAACCTGCCCTCTACCTCCCAAGGCGTGTGCCATAAGCGCCCTGCTGAAGTTTACATTTCTTATGTTGACTCATTCACTCAGTAACCCTTACATCAGCATTAACTCTTTGCCATGTGCTTTTCTGGGTCCTGGAGACTGAGTCCTGGACAAGACACACCAGATCCATATTCCCACAAAATTCACGTGCATATCAAATACATGTACGGGGGGGGGGGGGGGGGACAGATACTCCACAACAGATGCCCTGTCAGGAGGTGCCCAGACCTTTGGCCAAACATCATTCCTGGTAATGACTCAGGATGTACCCACTCTTGAGTGAATGCAGAGAGTGAGTCAAACCAGTGGATGCTCCCCAGTGTGGGCGGAGCTCTCCCGGATTAGCAGAGAAGGCTGATTCTCCTGAGAGCAAGAGGAAGTTCCTTGCCTGGCTGCCTGAAAGCCCGGTCAGCAGGTGTCCCCCTCCCTGTGCGGCTGAACTGGAAGCAGAGCGCGCCTCTTGGGCTTCCAGGCTTTGGATGGAGGCACATGGCAGCTGTCCTGGGTCTTAGCTCCAGACTCCAAGGGAACCAGCTTCCTGGGCCTCCAGTGGGCAAACTGCTGACCCTGGGATTTTTTGTAGCCTTGATGACTGTTAGCCAGGTCCTAAGACTCTATCCATCAACCGCCTATCTACTGATCACAAACTGATCTATCTATCGCCATTTATATATAATCTTGCTATATCTTCTATCATTCAATTTTTTTATCTACCTGTCTTTATCTATCTATCTATTTATCTTTCTATCTTTCTATCACCTATCTATCATCAATCTACAGTCTATCTCTATTTCTCTGTCTGTCTGTCTGTCTTAGGATTTCTATTGCTGTGAAGAAACACTATGACCACAGAAACTCTTCTAAAGGAAATGATTTAACTATGGCTGGCGTACCTGGTTTAGTTCATTATCTTGCTGGCAGGAAGCATGGCAGCACACAGGCAGATGTGGTACTGGAGAGGGAGCTGAGAGATCTACATCTGGAGTGTGTATGTGTGTGGGGGGCGGGAAGTGACTGTGAGCCATTGAGCCAGGACTTGAACTTCTGAGCCCACCCTCTAGTGACAAACTTCCTTCAACAAAGCTGCACCTGCCCCTACTACAACAACAAACTCCACACCACTTAATAGCACCACTTTCTATGGGCCAAGCATTCAAACACATAAGCTTGCATTTCTGAGGTTCATTCCTATTCAAACCATCTATCTATCTATCTATCTATCTATCTATCTATCTATCTATCTATCTATCTATCTATCATCATTCTATCGCCTGTCTATATATCTGTCTATATCTATCTATCTATCTATCTATCTATCTATCTATCTATCTATCTATCTATCAATCATCTGTCTTCTCTAGTCATATCACATGCTCTATTGCTTCTGTGACTTTGGGTGAGACCCCTGACTATACAAGGGTGACAAGCCATACTGAACATGAAAGGTGGGGGAGGGGCGCTGGGGGGAGGGCAAGTTTTTTCAAGTGCACTCAGGAAGTGAAGAGCAATAGTGATAGTGTATATGAGGCAGTCCTGAGTACCAGAGATGCTCCTCATAGATCCTAAGGCCAAGGTGGGTGTGCCAGAGTGGGTGAGATGGCAGACTTGGGGGATGAATTGTAGGCCCTGGCTTGTCTCCCTGCCTAGTCCTTTTCTCTCCTGGGTATCCTTATCGCTCTCTTTGTATCTGACACAACCTGAGAAGTTCTGTCTGGCCCTGGGGTGGCTGGTACCATGACAAGAGGGTCTGGGTGGCTGCATCCTCTGACTGCTGTAGCTGGCACTGGTATGCTGCCACCTCAGGGAAGTTGGAGCCCTGACCCCTGGACCTTCCTGTGGCTCTGGAGTGCCATGTAGCTGTTTGCTAATGGTAACTGCTTATGGACTTGTGGAGGTTTAAATGAGAATGGTCCTATAGGCTTTTAGGTTTGAATGCTTAGTCCCAGCTAGCGGAACTATATAGGAAGGTTTAGGAGGTGTGGCCTTGTTGGAGGAGGTGTGTCACTGGAGGGAACATTAAAGTTTCCAAAATTCACCCCATTTTTCAGGCAACTCCCTCGCCTCATGATTTGTCTCAAGATAAGGGCTTATAGCTAACGCTCTTGCATTATGCCTGTCTGCCTGCTGCCACACCCCCTAAACAGCAGTCATGGGGTTACCTTCTGAAACTGTAAGCAAGATCTGAATAAACCCTTTCTTCTATAAGTTGCCTGGGTCATTGTCTTAGTGAGGGTTTTACTGCTGTGAACAGACACCATGACTAATGCAAGTCTTATAAAAGGCAACGTTTAATTGGGGCTGGCTTACAGGTTCAGAGGTTCAGTCCATTATTATCAAGGCAGGAGCATGGCAGCATCCAGACAGGCCTGGTGCAGGAGGAGCTAAGAGTTCTACATCTGAAGGCGGCTAGTGGAAGACTGGCTTCTAGGTAGCTAGGACTAGGGTACTAAAGCCCACTCCCGCCGGGCTGTGGTGGCGCATGCCTTTAATCCCAGCACTTGGAAGGCAGAGGCAGGCAGATTTCTGAGTTCGAGGCCAGCCTGGTCTACAGAGTGAGTTCCAGGACAGCCAGAGCTACACAGAGAAACCCTGTCTCGTAACCCCCCACCACCACCAAAATAAAATAAAATAAAAGCCCACTCCCACAGTGACACACCCACTCCAACAAGGCCACACCCACTCCAACAAGGCCACACCTCCAAATAGTGCCACTCCCTGGGCCAAGCATATACAAACCATCACAGTCACAGTTTCTCAGGTCAGCAATAAAAAAGTAACCATGATGCTGCTTCTCGGCTGGGTGACATTGAGGTGCTGATGCTTTCCACATCCGTAAGGCGATGACGGCAGGCAGGAGTTCCATCTTCAGATTCCCTGCAGGCTCAGCGACAGTTTGCCATTTAATTCCCATGGTAACCTGTACGATTTGGACCAGAGGGGTTGAGCGACTTCATCAGAAGTTGATCAGCTAGCAGTCTACTTGTGGGTCTGGGTGCCCAGCCACCATAGCACACAGCTTCCTAGACTAATAACCTCTGTAAGGTGCCTAGCTAGAAAGCTCTGGATGGGGACCCTGATCTTCCTAGTTTAGAAGAGAATGCCAGGCAGAATCTGCAGCCCAGCATGTCTCATCCCTACCACCTGCCATCATCTTAAACATCAAATCCTTAGCAAGATCCCCTAGATCTCCCACTCTTTCCCCTTTTTTTTTGAGACAGGGTTTCTTTGTGTAGCTTTAGCTTACCTGGAACTCACTGTGTAGACCAGGCTGACCTCAGACTCCGAGATCTGCCTGTCTCTGCCTCTCCAGTGCTCTGGGAGTGCTTGACTCAGTCATCTGGAGCCCTAGGGGGTTTGCCTGGAGGCAGCTTTCACTTGTGTTCTGTCTCTGCACTTGCTTCTGGCCCTTCTCCATGCTCTAAGGCTAAACAGCCTCCAATGGATCTTCCAGACACAGGCCTGGTGCTGAGGAAGCTATGGCCCCACAGAGGCATGAAGCCACCCTCTCTCAGTGAGGTCTGTTGTTAGCCACGCGCCAGGGCCAGAGCGTGTCCTCAAGGAATACCCTGGATGGGTGGCTGGAAGGGCCGCCCCTCACCTGGAGAACTGATCCAGAGGTTTTCAAAGGGCCAGGCAACAGTGGGATGATAGGTGGGGCTAGTGGGGTGCCCGCCACTGTGGCAGCTCTTCCTGGGTTTGCCAGAGGGTGAGTTCCTTGTGGGGGAGTTGGGACAGCTTCATTTCTATTGTCGGAATGGCACGAGGAAATCTCAGCTGGGGGCCAAACCCAGATGTGTGCCCCTTGGAATCTGGGTCCTATACATCCAGGATTGCTTCTTGTTGCATAGTCTAGCCCCTCTATGGGATGTGACCTTCCCTCAGCTCGTGTGAGCTTTTTAGGTCCTTGAGACATCTGGAGGGCCCTGCTGAGCCACAGGACAGACAGGCTCCAAGTCTCCAGATCCTTTTTTCCCACAAGACAGAGTTTTTTCTGTGTAGACCAGGCTGGCCTCAAACAAAGAAATCTACCTGTCTCTGACTCCTCTGTGCTAGGACTAAAGGTGTGCGCCACCACTGCCCTCCAGGTCCTTAAAGAGACTGCCATACCTGGCCCAGAGCTAGCCAGCAGAGACTAGAAGGGGCTATCCAAGGGCATATCCTGCTTAGCCTCTGGACTCTGATTTGGTCTTGGCCTGGACCCGGCCTCTGGCTGGCTCTTCTGTAGGTGTCTAGGCTGAACTGCTTTGAGCCCCAAGGCAGTGAGTGTAACCAGTCAGGGCCTTTGGAAGTTTGGGGTGGGGGAGGGGTTTTCCCACCAACTGTTGAAAGCTGCCTTCCCAACCCAGCGGGGAGGCTAGGCCACCCAGGGGCTCATTCCGGACATTCTCCAGGAGGCTGAGAAGCAGGGAATGTGGTACGAAGATGCAAGGGGAGCCTGCTTCAAGCAGCAGGCTCCAGATCCCAGCAATCTCTCACAGTGTGCTCAAAACCAGATGTCCGGGCTGGGAGAGAGGAAAAAAAAATAGGGATTTTCATGACCCATCGCCAAAAATTCCATATGGGATACAGTAGAAGCCAAGGTGTCCCTCCCTCCAGCCCTGTTCCCAGGCCCCACACCCTTCTCTGCTCTTGTCTCCTCCCCCACCTCTACCCCATCTCTGCCACCCCCAAGCCCCACAGACCCTGATATCCAAGAGAACCAAGCCAACGCTTAGGCCCTGTGGTCCTTGCAGCCATCCGGGAATCAGTTTCTCCTGTGACCTTCCCTATGACAACACTGACCTCACAGCTCTTCCACCCACCCTTCTCCCACAGACTCTCTGTTGTTCCTGGGCTACCCCAGGGCCTTTGCACGGGCTGCCCTTGCAGCTTGTTCCCTTTTGGCCTTTGGCAGTATGCACTGTACCTTCCTCTGGCTCCCACCCTTCTGCATGCTTCCCTGTCTTCTTGATACCTTTTTTTTTTTTTTTTCCTCTTCCATTTTCTCAAGAGCACCTACCACCTAGCCAGGCTTCAGGTATATTTACTTGTATTTAAATATGCATTTGGGGCCGAGATGTAATTCTGTGGAAGGCTGTTTGCCTTTGGCAGTCAAAGTCCTGGGTTCAAGAAACAAAACAAGCTGGGCAGTGGTGGCACACGACTTTAGTCCCAGCACTTGGGAGGCAGAGGCAGGCAGATTTCTGAGTTCGAGGCCAGCCTGGTCTACAGAGTGAGTTCGAGGACAGCCAGGGCTACACAGAGAACCAAAAGAACACTTGTTCATCCTCCCAGCAAGGGCACAGCACACAGTAGGTGCCTCGGGCTAATAAAAATCCTCGCAGAAGTGCCCCGGCCTAGACGGGCACTTACAGACAGGATTATCTAGCTGTGATTTGCACGCTCGGCATGGGGCGTTTGCATTAGACCTCAGAGACCTGGCTTGTGGCCGGGCTCCTGCTGTTCCAGGAGCCTGCAGCTGAGACAGCCCCTGCGTCCTCTGGCCTCCGGCCACTAACAGCCAAGGACCACAGCGCTGCGGTCCTCGTGGTTCCCTGCTCAGCCCCTTGTGAAATGCTTGGCAGTGCCACAAATAAAGTCCAGACGGACGCGGAAGCGGGTGACTCTGCAGTTTCTTGTGGTGAAGCGGGTGGAGGGTGGAAGGCTGGGGGCTCCAAACCACATCCTCGGAGATGCTTGCATAGCTTGGAGAGGATGGATCATCCTATGGCCGTGAGATTCCACCCCCGCCCCCACCATAGTAGCTACGGCTACCGCTACAGTCACTCTACCCTGCCTGGTACACAGCCAGTCCCTCCTCCATACTGTAATGATGGAAACTACGGCTTCCTTTCCCATTTGCTGATTCCTGTGTTTGGGGGTGGGGCTTGGGGGCGGGCAGGTATGTCAGTCCTTTGGTTTGCTTTACTGGTGAGATGAAGGAGGTTTTGCCCGCAGGCCTGGGGTCAGGTGTGGGCTAGGCAGCAGGCTCCTGGGATTGGATTTGCTTGTCTGGGGTTGTCTGATCCTATCGGGCCTGAGGACTTCCAGCTTGCTAGCTCCGTTGGAATTTTCTGCAGACACAGTTCTGTGTGAGTGAGAGACTTGCCTCCCCCCCCCCCCCCCCCCCCCCGCCCCGGGGCCTTTCGGCATCTTTCATTGTAGACAGTGTGCCACAGGCCCTTTGCACATGCTGTGATGTCCAGATCTGGTCTTTGGGATGGCTGGGCAGGGCTCTCATTTTCTCAGGTGAGTTCTGAGCCTGTCATGTTGGCTTCTCCAGATTTGCCCCGGAGAACCCCAGGTTTAATCTGTCAGCTTGGCCGCCTAGAACGGTTAACTTGAGTGGGTTACTGGAGGAACGGGCTATTGCCTGAGGGTCCTTCATTTCACCTGCCCAGAGGGTGAAATGAAGGACAGTTAGAAGCCATCATGAAGTAAAGACACCAGGAAGTTCTGGAAAACTCAAGTTTGTATCCTCTGGATTACCAGTATGCATGAGTTTGAGCATTTATTGGTCTCGGGCAGGTCTTTCCTTGTGTGTCCCAGACTAGCTCTGGACTCTCCATCTCCCAGCCTCAGCCTCCAGAGTGGTGGGGTGACAGATAGGCCTGTACCATCCAGCGGGGCTCTCAGGCCATCTTTGTTGAGTGTCTGGTGTGTACCCTGAATGCAGCCAGCTGGGAGCTGAACAGGTACAGTCTGCTCTCCGGCTGACAATATCTAAGCCACAAATGCCTTTGTTCTGAACTTCAGCTGGGGAAGGATGAGGAAAAAGAGTAGGCCTCACTGTGGGGCTTGCTTATAGATAGGAGGTTGGCGAAGGGCTTCAGAAGGGGGTGATGGCAGAGGGTGGGGCTGACCTTAGAAGATTGGGGGGTTTGGCTGAGGGACCGCCACATGTAAATGAACTCGGTTAATTTGCCAAGCTCTTAGGAAGGAATGATCGACTGATTGATTAAAGGATAAAGATGAAGCCGGGCGTGGTGGTGCACGTCTTTAATCCCAGCACTCGGGAGGCAGAGGCAGGCAGATTTCTGAGTTCGAGGCCAGCCTGGTCTACAGAGTGAGTTCCAGGACAGCCAGGGCTACAAAGAGAAACTCTGTCTCAAAAAAACAAAACAAAACAAAAAACAAAACAACAACAACAAAAGGATAGAGATGGATTTATTTACCTAGAATGATTTTTGTTATTATGTTGGGGATTGAAGGTAGGGCCTAACATGCTGGGCAAGCACTCTATCACTGAGCTACAAGCACTCTATCACTGAGCTACAAGCACTCTACATCCCTAGTCCTCTTCTATTTCTAACTTAAGACAGGGTCTCTCCAAGTTTCCTAGATTGGCCTTGAGTTTACTCTGAGGCCCAGGCTGCCTGCAACTTGTAATCCTCCTGCCTCCTCCAAGTAGTTGGGGTGACAAGTGTGTATTACCAGGCTAGGTTCTTACTTGTATTCTTTTCTTTTTCTTTTCTTTTTGCATGCTTTGGTGTTTTGCCTGTGTGTCTGTCTGTGTTGAAAGCACCAGATTTCTTGGAACTGGAGTTACAGACAGTTGTGTGTGGGACCGTGTCACAGAGTTGTGAGCCGCCATGTGGGTGCTGGGAATTAAACCTGGGTCCTCTGGAAGAACAGCCAGTGTTCTTAACAGCTGAGCCATCTCTCCAGCCCCTTATTTTACTTTTTAAAAAGTATTTGGCCTGGGCCTGGAGAGATGGCTCAGCTGTTAAGAGCACTGAAGTTCTGAGTTCAGTTCCCAGCAACCACCCGGCGGCTCACAACCATCTGTAATGGGATCCCATGCTCTCTTCTGTGTGTCTAAAGACAGCAACAGTATAATCACATAAATAAATAAATAAATAAATCTAAAACAGCTAATTGGGCTTTTGAATATGTCTGTGTACAGTGGGTGTGCCTGGTCCTTACAGAGGCCAGAGAGTCTGTTGGCTTCCCCTGGAACTGGAATTACAGATGGTCTTGAGCCACCATTTGGGTGCTGGGACTTGAACCTGGGTCCATCTGGAAGATTATCCAGTGCTCTGGACCACTAAACTATCTCTCCTGCCCTTACTTTGTAATTTGTTTTTGAGATAGAGTCTCATGAATTCAATGCTCCAAGCTGGGCTTGGAACCCTGATATTGGTGTGAGGGTGACCTTGAACTCCTGATCATCCAGCCTGCACTTCTAGGCAAGTGCGCTACCGTACTGAACCACATTTAAAGCCCTTACTTCTTGTGTGCCTGGGACATTATTAGGCTGGATACACTGCAGAGTATCTTTGAGCCAATTCTGGATTTCAGGCTCTTCAGCAGTTATTTAAACTTGCCTTGCTATCAGCTGTCCTTAGATCTCCAAGACTCCTTACCCCCAAGAGCCCAGTAGCAAACAAGGTGTGGTGTGTTATGAGGGAAGTAACTCTTGAGGTACCAGTGTGTGAGGATAGTGTAGGTCCAGCTTAGCTGATGTTTCTTGCTGCCAGTCTGTCTACAGCCTGTGAGGGAGCACCCATTAGAAATTTGTGGCCGGGGGATTTGGGCAGGGCAGGTTATTTCTCGGGTCTAGGTCTACTCTTGGGTCATGTGGAATCGACACTGGACTCCCGCCACCACTTTGGGATGAAGCTCCAGGGTCACTGTGGGGAGTGTCTGTCCTTTCCTGTGGCTCAGGAGGACAGGGCTGCACAGTTTATAGCAGGAAACTGAGAAAGAAGCCAGCCAGCCAGTCTTCTTTAGTGCAATACTTTCCTCTGGCCTCAGTGGCTTTGCCTTATAGAGACTTGGGTGGAGAAGCTGCCAAGGCTTCCATGTGACCCTGGTCTTTGTCTGAAAGCATAGCATACCCGATGGCGGCTGCCCCCCCCCCCCCCCCCCCCCCCCCGCCACCAGTGACTGAGGTTGGCAAAAGCCGGGGAGTCAGAAGACACCCCAACTCTTTCTCCATAAGAGAGAAATCTGAACCTATGCAAATGAGGGAGTGTCCCTAGATGACTCCAGGGGACCAGTAGGCAGGCTGGAGAGAGAGGCTAGCCTTGTCTCTTCCCTCCCGTAGGACTATCTAGCCGGCCTTCTGCAGGTCTGGTTTTGAGCCCTCACATTGCCAGCCGGGCAGCCGAAGAGTGGGTGCAACGCCATGGGTGTGTGCCCCTGACCTCTGACTCCAGTTCCAAAGGGCACCCGCCCCCTCGTACACTTCCTTTTTTTTTTTTTTTTTCCCACTCTTGGACTCGGTTCCCCCTCCACTATCTGCCCCACACCCGGACTCAAAAGCTCAGGGGTGGGGAGAGGGAACCGGCGGCATGGGTGCAGGAACCCCAGTACCCCTGAGGAAGAGGCCCTTGCCCTGGCAACCGCACTCCCGCCGCAGCCATACCGCCCCCCCTCCCTAGGGGTTCTCTTGTTGGCAGAACCGAATCTGCTGAGACTTCACTCCAAAAAAGGAAAGTTAAATTAAAAAAAAAAATCAAACTCTCCAACGCGTCTAGGGAAAGCAGAAGAGGAGGGAGGCGGCGGCTGCAGGGCTGGGTTCCCTTGCTTGGCTGCTGTTAAAGATCTAAGGCAGAGAGGGCCCACTATGGGGCATGTGAATGAGCTCTACTGCTAGTGGGCAAGCTCCTACTGGGGTTGAGTGGTCCTGATTGGGTGTCCAAGACTGGACCATGGGCTCAGAACGTAGCCTAGGCACGTGTCCTGGAAAATTCCCTATGGCTGTTCATTTTAGATATCAGGGGGCCCGGGTGACAGGGCTGCGTAGCGCGACTCGCGTGGGCCTCTCCAGGATCTCATATTGCAGTCCCTGAACCAGCTCGTCATTGGTTGTGGTCCGCAGAGCCTTTCCCCAATCTCCCAGGCGAGGCCCAGCGCGTCGCTGAGCATCTGCGTGCGACTCTGAGGGCTCCGTGGGTGGCCCTCCCGGGGCGTCGTCTCCGCATCCCCTGGACACTCCTGAGTTATAATTTAATAGCTGAAACGCGATTCCCGTGAAGTCTCTGGGGTTCGCGGAGGAGGAGGGGGCGAGGAGGTATTTGCTCCGCCTTCTTCGGGCAAAAAAAAAAAAAAAAAAAAAAAAAAAAACGCAGCTCGGGGTGCGCGCACGGCGGCGGGGTGCGTAGGCCTGGAAGGCGTGCATGCGGGCCCTTTAAGGCGGCAGGGGCGGGCTTCCACAAGGCCCCGCCCCTCGCCCCGCCCCTCGCCGCCAGGAGCGGAGCCGCGGGCAGCGCAGGCCGGGCCGCATCCCCGTCCCCGCGCCAGCCGCCCGCGCCCGCCATGCGCGCCCCGCAGCGGCCCGCGCGTCCGGGCCCCGCGTCGTAGCGCGGCGGGCGGAGACCGCAGGCTCTCAGCCCGGACCCGCCGCATCCTCGAGCCCGATCGGCGCCGTAGCCCGGCGCCAGCGCCCGGTGCCGCCGCCGGCGAGGTGAGTCGGGCCGAGTGCGCGGAGGGCGGCGGGGAGCGGGTGGCTTCCGGGCCGGGGCGGCGCACGCGGCGGAGTTGGCGCCCCCGAGGGGACGGGCGGCGCGGCAGGGAGCGCGCGGGGGCGCGGGAACTTCGGGAACTCTCGGGACCTTGCAGGGCGGTGCAGGCCGCGACCCTGGCACCCGGGACCCTGAAGGATGGAACAGGCCAAGACTTAGGGACCTGCGGGGTGGAGCAGGCCGAGAATCGGGGACCTTGCGGGATGGAACAGGCCGAGAACCGGGGACCCTCCAGGCCAGGAACCGGGTACCTCCTGGGTGGCGCAGCCTGAAGACCTGGGGACCATGTAGGGTGGCACAACCTGAGGACTGGTAGCCCTGCAGGGAATCACAGGCCGGGACCAGGGATCCTCTGGGATAAAGTAGCCCCGGACCTGGAGACTCTTTAGGGTGGTAGAAGCCAGGACCCGGGGACCTTCTGAGATGGCACGAGCTAAGACCCGGGAACCCTGCAGGGAGATTCAGGTCAGGACCCGAGAGCTCTGCTTGCAGTTTAGGCCAGGACCCGGCTACCCTGTGGTATGTTTTGAAGGCCAGGCCCCGGGGATCTTGCAGCAGGGTGGCGCAGCCTGAGGATTGACTGATGTACTCTTGTTTTGGAGAGGGCCAGGACTCATGGACCCTCTGTTGTGGCGCAGCCTGAGAACCGGGATTCTCAGGGGTGGGTGGCGCAGCTCTAGGACTTGGGACCCCCTCCCGGCCGCTTCCCCCGGCGACTCTGGGGTGGCACAGGCCAGGATCTGAGACCCTCGGGGGTGGCGCATTCTGGGGACCCAAGGACCCCGTGGGCGGCCGCGCCCCCCCTCCGGTGACGCGGCGCCGCCTCCTGTACCCTCCCCCTGGCCGTGCGGATACTTCGGATGCCACTAGTTTGGGAAGTTGCAGATCCGAGCCTAGCGGGGCAGCCGGGAGCCCCAGCACCCCCAGACGCGCGTGGGAAGCGGCCTCCCCTCCCGACCTTGAGGGAGGAGAGCCGGGCGGGCGTCCAGACAGGCGGTCCCTCGGGCCTCTAGAGCTGGAGGCGCCCAGCAGCGGCGGCTGAATAATCTTTACATTGTAGCTTTATTCGCACAGCTAGGTCCATCCGGCGGCGTGCGCGCGCGCCCTCCCCGAGAGTCTGGTGCAGGCAGCGGGGGCGGATCCGTTCGTTCTCAGCCTCCTCCCTTCCTCTCCTTCTCCTCCCCCCTGTTGGTGAGAACTGGTTTTATTACGATTACGGCTTTTTTTCCTCCCTCTTTGCAGATTTTGTGGAGGGATGTGTGAGAGGGGAGGTAGGAGTGGAAGGCATAGGATCCCTGGGGGGGCCCTGTGGGCAGTGTTAGGGTGGCCTTGGCTTTGCCCTTTTGATTCCAGCGCTGGTCCCTGCGGCTGCTTTGATGAAAGGGGCTCTGAGGCCAGGCGCGTGTAGGGGGTGCATCTCAGGCCACTGCTGGGGACTTCGTGGGTGGCCTCTTTTTCTTTTTTAATTGTAGAGGAGGGGGCAGAATAGTCAAGGAGGCGAGGTGGCTAGAGGCCTAAGCGTTCTGGTTGGTTCTGTAGCTCAGCTCCTGGGTTCGAATCTTGGGTGGCTGACTGATGGGGAGTTGGGGTGGGGGGGCAGATGACTTCACCTGCCTGTGGTTATGGGCTTCTTTTCTGCAGAGTGAGGGTGAAAACAGTTCCCTGGTCTGGGGCGCTTCTGAGAACCAAGTCTGTGCAGAGGGTCCTTGGATAGGTTACTATGACTACTGTTATTTCCGGATTCTCATCCTTGCTCTGTCGTCGTATTGGGGAAACCCACGAGAGTGAGTGTCTGCTCCACCTTTGGGAGCAGGGAGGGTCTGATGGAGGAGGCAGGATGGAGAAGGGCCAGGCCTCAGCCCATTGAGCACAGGCAAACACGGAGTTGGCAGCCAGCTGAGCTGCAGTGAGTGGTGGAGGGGGTGGTGAGGGCATTTCGGGTACTGCCTAGCTTCCCTGCACTCCATGTCCCTGTTCGGAAATTTACCGCTGTTTCTTTGGGGCGCCAGGGGAGCCTGCGGTGTTCGAGTCCAGACGTGGGGGTGGGAGTGAGTGGCCAGACCTAGCCTCTTCCCACGGAGCTATTTACGCTTGCCCAGGAATCGATACTATTGATAAACTCATGTCGGTGGTAATGTGGCTGTCAGGCCCGGGTGAGGGATGGAGACCCCCTCCTGGGGCTGTGCTCCCCCCCCCCCCCATGAGGGTTCATGGCTTAATCCTTTCTTTTCTCCTAGTGAATACTTGGGCTACCTCCCAAAGGTTTTCCAGCTCTGCAAACAGGAACCGAGCTGCAATACAGCTGGATCTAGAATTGTTCTGGGCCAGCAGGTGCTTGCCACTCTACAGCCCCCCCTCTCCACAGGGACCCGGGATTCCTGGCTGGAAATGTTTCTGGCTGGGTCCCACCCCAAACTGGTGTTGGGGAACGACCCCTGTGTTAACCGCTGAAGATGGGGGTGGCACCTCCTCACCACCCAGTTAAAAGGGGAGATTGATCCAGTGGGAGATTCACACAGGCTGATCACCAGGGGCTGGCTCGATTTTTTTTTTCTTTTTCCTCTTGTCTGAGGTTCCCCCCCCCCCCCCCCCCCGTCTGTCTGTCTGTCTCTCTCTCTCTGTTCTGTATCCGTTCATGTCTCCGATACCATATAGCAGCCTCCCTAGGTGATACCTCAGGGACAGTTTCCTGCAAGGGTGGCAGCTTTCTGGAGCTAGTGATTCCCACTTAAGGTGCCCAGGGGATGGATGAGTGTGTGTGTGTGTGTGTGTGTGTGGTAGGCAGGCAGGCAGGCAGGCAGTTAGCTGTCTGGGGAAGGCAGAGCTACACAAAGCCAAGTGGAGTGGGTGGCTTAGAAGACCCACCTCTTTAGGGAGGAAGAGAAGCTTGGGAAGGGTCAGGTGAGCATCCTTAGGGGAGGCTGATGGATGGGAAATCCACTTTATGGCACGCCAGGTGAATCCTGTTCTCGGAGTTGGCGGATCTGCATCTGCACTGCAGTAGCAAAACGGTGACATCCAGGAAAAACAAAAAACAAAAAAACCCAAAAAAATGCTGACTATGTGCTATCATTCAGAAAGCACTTACTGTGTGTGTGCCGACCTCAGAAAGCATTCAACTGTGTGTGTGTGTGTGCCAGCATTCAGAAAGTGCCTTTGTCTGTGCACCGAGCATCTACTGGTCTGTTCTGAGGTGGGCTATGGGGAAGTGACTGTCCTATTTTATAGAAGGTGTCACAGGGGCCCTGGGAGGTTTTGGTGACTGGCCTTGGAAGCTGGGGCAAACGCCTGGGTTGTTTCGCGGATCACACAGCACGACAGCCTTGGCTGCAAGGAAGGGATCAGGAACTGACCTTCCTCTTGGGGTTGGCACCTGCCCATCTTTGCAGGGCTGTGGGGGAGGGCAGCTCAGAGACTGGGAACTTGTTCTCCCAGGGTTTGGAGAGGGGGTGGTGCCAGCGGCAGGCTGGCATTTCTTTGAAGTCTCATTTTATCTCAAAACACTCATGCAAATTTTTGGCATCTGCCTTGGCGACAGTGCTGTGTTTATTTTGAAATGAAAACAGGGGTTTGAATTATTTAGCATGGTGTCTAACAGGGCATAACGCTGGAAGCGGGGAGCCCTGAAGCCTGGAGTGCCCTGCTCCTGTCTCCCCGGGGAATCTGGCTGGGGACACATAAGCCTGTGGTTGGAGAGGCCCTTGCTCCTGAGAGCCACACAGGTCAGAGGGGCAGTTGGCCCAAGGTCACAGCAGGACAGTGTGCCCGTGGTGGCAGTGAGTGGAAGAGAGATTTCTCCTAGTGACACCTCTGTGTTAGAGCAGAGTGCAGCCACTGCACATTGCCTTGCTCATGGACCCTTAGCTGGTCATAACCTTTTGGTTCATAGATACCACAAGAATTCGTGGAAGCACAGCAGGGGACCGAGTGCCTGATCCACTCTGTCTGACCTGGTGGTTGATTTAGCATCAAAGACTAAGGTTTTCTGGGTCACAAGCAGTGTGCCCAGGCTGGTAACCTCTAAATAGGGACTTGTGGGCCTCACCTGTCAAGTTGGAACCCTGCCCTCCTCCGCTAGGACCCCTTGGGGGCTTGGTCCTCAGCAACAGTCCATCTGTTTCTTAAATGCTGGCCCACAGCATCAAGTTGTTGGATACTGGGGAGGTTACCTAACCCCTCTCTCTGAGCCTTAGTTTGCTCATCTGTGAGATGGGGCCACCTGCTGCCACTGCTGCTTGGGCACTTAGCATTATGTGGGTCACACAAGTCCATGTGTGGCTTCGAATCTTCTGTCACCATATGTAGGTAGCTTCCCCATTAGAGGGCAAAGACCTGATGGAAGAGTGGAAGAGTTTGTCACGGGGACTCGTGTGTCCTTGCATTTGCTCTGGGTGGTCAGACTGGATACATTTCTCTAGTCTTTTTTCCTTACTTTTTTTTATTTATTTATTTATTTATTTATTTATTATATGTAAGTACACTGTAGCTGTCCTCAGACACTCCAGAAGAGGGCGTCAGATCTCGTTACGGATGGTTGTGAGCCACCATGTGGTTGCTGGGATTTGAACTTCGGACCTTCGGAAGAGCAGTCGGGTGCTCTTACCCACTGAGCCATCTCACCAGCCCTTTTCCTTACTTTTTTAAAAAAAAAAATTTTTTTTGGAAGTACTCGGGTTCAACTATGGCCTTGGGTACCACTGAGTTCTACACCCCTAGTCTGGAATCCTCCCTCCTGAAGGCTGCCCAAGTAGGCTCCCCAAGTGACTGGCTAGCCTAGTCTCTTCCCTTGACCCCAGGGTGGAGGGTGAGGGCTCCTCCCCTCTCCCTGGTTGGTGACTCTCAGCTGCTTCTCTCTGCTCTGGGAACTGAGGTTTCCCCTCCCACCTGTAATCAACCTGCCTGTAATCAATAGCAGCTTGGAATGGGCTGAAGGATAAAGATGGGGAATGGGGCCTTCCGGTGTGTTTGGGGGTTCCCCTCCCTCTGTAACCCTGACAGTTGGGTTGCCTTAGGGGGTGTTTTGGAAAGACCAGACTGTGACCTCCTGTGTTCCTCCTCTCTCCCATGGTGTCCCGAGCACCAAGCTCCTGGGCAGGTGGCTGTATTTAATGTTAGTTGGCTTAAACAGTTTTAGCTGCTGCCTGGTTGCCCCTGTGCACCGTGGCTTTGGATGTAGGAGCAAAGTTGGCATCAAGCTTCATAGTCCTCCCATTCCGTGGGCTTTCCATGCTCCATGCTATCCTGAAAGGTCTACCTGTCCTGGGCATGGCTCCATACTCGTCCTTCCCAGGCCCTCTGCCCTATAGCTTTGGTATCCACCTCATGACCTCATTTTCCCACCAACCTCTGATGCTGTATGCGAAGCCCCTAGGGAGTTAGTAGCAGTGGGAACGCTCTAAAGCATCTTCCGCTTTGAGCCTTTGCTGCGAGTGAGGGTGGTACCCGGACCTGGAAACATTGTAACTATTGCTCTGGGGTTTGTAGCCCTTGGGAGCGGATCCAGGGCCTCGTGCACGCTGGCTGGGTAAGTTCTCTCTCAACTGAGCCACATGCCAAGTCTTCTACTTTGACCTTTTATTGATGAAAGAGGCTCTCACAGAGTTGCCCAGGCTGGTCTTGAATTCTGAGTCCTTTCTGCCTCAGCCTCCAGAGTAGCTGAGAAAAAATCTGCTGAATGTAATCATTTAATTACCAATGAAGTGAGAAGCCCGGGGGCGGGGATGGGGTGGGGTGGAGGTGGGGGTGGGGGTGGTAGCAGTGGAGCCCATAGCCCGGTGGGCAGTGTGGCTGGAGAGTCTGACACCCTGGCAGGTGGTGATTTCTGTGCACAGACTTGGACCATAGCTGTGAGTCTGGCAGCCCTGCAAGGCCAAAGACACCCCCCCTCCTTGTTCCCCCTTTTCCCAGGCTTAGTAGGCAGCTGGTGTGAGCCATGTATGTGTGGCTTTGTCTTTTTGCACTGGGTGGCACATGTTGACATAGTAGCTGCTGATTCAGCTGGGTCCCTGGTGTGTTTGCATTTCCCTGGTCCCCTGAGGAGGACCTGCCTCCTATAAGCGAAACTTCCTTTCTTTGCTATGAATTAATATCCTGTGGACACCTTTCTCTTTTTATAATGTTTCTCTTTTGGTGGTGGGGGGTGCAGGCTGGAAGGGTCTTTTTCTTGGTGTTCTATTGCTATGTAGAGACACCTCTCATGAAAGAAAGCCTTTGATTTGGGGCTTGGGGCTTGCTTCCAGTTTCGAAGGTTAGTTGCGGATCATCATAGTAGGGACTGGAACAGTAGCGGGAAGCTTTGCGTCCTGGTCCTGTATGCAACAGGCAGAGAGGGAGGGAGGGGGAAGAGGGGAGAGAGAGAGACTGACCCATGGTGGGCCTTTGAAATCTCAAAGCTCACTCCCAGTGACATACTTCCTCCAACAAGGCCATGCCTCGCAGTTCTTCGCAGACAGTTCCACTAACTGGGGAGCAAGCATTTAACCATATGAGGTTATGGAGTGCCATTCTTATTGAAACCACCACAAGGTCTCACTCAGTCTGCAGCCCAGGGCAGGCCCGGAACTCTCGGCGATCCTGTCTCCTGTCCTGTGAGTGCTGGGAGGACAGGCATGTGTCACCACAGCTGGCTACCTGTTCACACAGAGCTGTTGTTCACGCAAAAAGGTCCACAGCAACAAGAACAAATGCTTTCTGAACTGCAGAGGGCTCCGGGCTTCCTAGAAAGGCACTTTCATAAAAATGATGCTGGTGTGTATAGGAAGGAGGGAAGACAGCAGGGATGTGGAGGTGGGTACCATTTGGCAGCTCCCTAGGGTTCCAGTCCCAAGGCTGGATGTGTGCAGGGGCTCTGAGCATGAACTACTCTTCCCTGTGTCCCTGGGGTCCCATCGTATATGTGATTCTATTGCACACTGATTGCCGTGTCTTTGTCCATACTGGTCTGTGTTCTGGTACACGGTAGATTTACTCCAGGGTTCTTAAGGTGCCATCCGTGGCTTGCTTCGTGCGCCCGGGCTGGTGTGATTCCACCCCCCCCCCCCCCGGGTGTTTCTTCTGCTTCTCACTATGTAACCTTGGCTGATCTTGAATTCAGAGGTCTGCCTCTTTAGTACTGGGATTAAGGGTGCCGGCCCCTATGCCTGGCCTGCATTTAAAAAACAAAACAAAACAAAACGATTCTATGAAATACAGCCTTCAGGGCCCATAGATGTGCTGGATCTGGCTCTGAAAGTCCCGTCTACACAGGCAGAGTAGAGCGTGTTGGCAGGAGGTCCCCAAGAAAAAAGGTCTCCCACTTTGACCTTTTTGTAGCCTATGTAGGTTTTTGTACCTGAGGACAGAGGCCCTGTGCGGGGCCCTGGAGTTCATGTTGAGTGTTCCCAAGACCCTTGCTTCTGGCTTGAGCCAGTGGCTGTACTGACTGTTGTATTCAGTGGGAAGACGAGGTGGCTGACTTTGGGCACAGTCCATCTGTTTCTTAAATACTGGCGCCTTGTGTTGAGTGCCGAGTAGCTTCTGGGTGATTTGATGTCTGTCGTTTTTCAGCATTCTCACTAGCTTTCTGTCCCGTTTCCCTTTGCTGGCTTAGGAGCTCTGCAAGTCTACATGAGTCTGTGCTAGGGTTTTTTTGTTTTTTGTTTTTCTCCCCATGTCACCCTGGGTCAAGATTTCTTTGTCTTGGCTCTTGGCATTGATTTTATCTTATCGTGGGGATTCTTGAGAATTACCTCAGTGCTGAGGTCCAGGAGGGAGGTGCTGTGTCTTGTGTCCCCTGTGTGCGGTGGTGGTAGGGAGGGTGCTCTTCCCACCCATGTTTCCTGGGGGAAACTGAGGCTGACTGGGGTGTGGCTTAACAAGATCAACTTTGAGTGAGCACCTGTGGGCACCTGTCTGCCTCTGGCAATTAACAGAATGACTGGGGGGGGTGTTTTAAAGCCCAGAGAAGAATGTGCCCTGGGGTGGTGGGATGTCACCTCTTGGTGGCTGGGGGGACCCTGGAGTTCTGCCCCGATGCTTTCAGACATCTCTGCTTCCTCTGACCCACTTAGGTAGCACTGGATTGGGGAGGGAGATGGGTGAGAGCCCCAGGGAGCTCAGATTAGGGCTGGGAACGGTGTGGGGCTGTCTGTGGGTGGTGGTGGTGACCCAGCATCCAGGTGGTTTGGCCTAGATGGGTTCCACGGTCAATCTCTCTTGGGAAAGTAGCCCTGGGGTCGGTCTCTTGGCCTGAGTGGCCTCCTGGGTGAATTGTTCCTTGGCAGGTGGCCCTGGGTCAGTGTCTACTGTGCCAGGTGGCCAGAGGATCAGTCTGTGTCCCCTTTCGCCTTCCCCCTCAGGCTGGTTGTCCAGTTGTCCTGGGGCTGGTGGCTGGGCCCACCTTCTGTCTTTGGGTGCATTTGGTTTTCTGTGGCTCATGTGTGCGTTGGCTCCTTGAGGAAGTCTATCCAAGCCTAGATATGGACAAGCCTGTGTGGCTGGCGGGGAACTTAGAGCAGAGGGGTGACCTTGCAGGGTGTGGCGGGGTAAAAGGAGCCAGGGGGCTTATCCTGTAGACTGACCCAGCTGCTCCAGGCCCAGGCTCATGCACGAACCAGGGGCATTAGACTCCCCCCACCCCCACCTCCCCAGCTGTCTTCAGGGATGACAGCTTCCCTAGATCCGAGCTGGCTGAAAGACAGGGATCCCCTTGTTTAAGTCTGGGCTTTTGCTTACTGTGGGGCTCAGGTGGGCACTGGCTTGCACTAGCTTCCCTCGTACCCCTTCTTTTGCCCTGAAGCCGGCTGTCACCTAGCTCAAAGCTCTTCCCTTGAGGCAGAGGAACATAAGGGGACCCCACAGGTTCTCCCCACCCCCTTAATATTTGTCTTGCTCACTTCCTTGGACTCTTGGTCTTCGACTGCTTACCCTTGTGGGTAGAACCTGCATTCCGGTTCCGGAAGGTGACATAGGGCTGGTGTTTGCTCTGTGGTCTTGTGTATTGAGGTTCTCTATTGGGGGCTTTAAGTCTTAGGTCTCAGAGGCTCGGCCTACAGATGTCTCATGCCCATCTGTCTTCATGCCGGCCTCTACAGGGCTTACTGAGTCACTCTGAGAGAAGCCCTGTGTGGCCTGGTATCTCCATGGTCGTAGCAATCTGCCTGGCACTCATTGGGCTAATGGTGCCAGCCTGCTGTGGGAGAGCTAAGTTGGCTTTGGGATAGTGGCTCCTGGATGGTCCCTACTGAGCCTGGGGAGACAGAGGTTGTTTGTGTCTTCGACTTAACCTGGCACACCTTTGCTGTCTCCACCTGTTTTCTATGCCTGGACCAGGCCCTGGCCTGGGTTGGTCAGTGTCTCCTTCCTATTGAAGTTCTCCTTCAGGGGACCCTAGGATGTGTGACCTTCAGTGGTGAGGAGTTACTATGGTCGTCAGTATTTAGGCTGAAGTCACTCTGCAGTGACATGTCCCCTGAATGTAGCGGTGCCCTTTTAGGAGGGGCTGACATGATAGACAGAGGCAGAGGCGGGACTGCCATGGAACGCAAGCCACTGCGAACATGGAAGGGTAAGGATGAGAAGGACTCAGCCCTGCCCTTGAGTTTGGACTTCCTGCTCCAAAAGCATCAAAAGTTGTGAGCCCTTGGGTACCACTCCTTGCCAGAGTCACTCTGGGAAGTAGATTGTTTCTCAGCAGTGGCCCTAGTCACCCACACCGTAGGAGACCTTTAAAATGCCAGTCACGCTGAGTGCAGTGGTGCATGCTGGAAACCTGTACTGGAAAGCTGAGGCAGAAGGATCAGAGATTCAAGGTCCGTCTGGGCTGCGTGATGACGTCCTGCTTAAACACGCATGCAAGCACCCACCTACCCATGGCTGGTGAGGTGGCCCAGCAGGTAAAGGAGCCTGGTGGTCCTGAGCTTGATCCTAGAACCCACGGAGATGTGGAAGAAGAGAACTCACTCAACAGAACTGTCCTTAGGCTTAAACATGCATGCTGTGCCCACGCCCCTCACAAAAAGACAAAAAAGCAAAATAACTCGGGCCAGGGAGATGGCTTCACCAGTAATATTTGCCTTGTGAGCAGGGGGACCTGAGTTGAGACCCTAGGACCTGTATAAAAAGCTGGCATGGACATGTGAGCCTCCAGTGGTTCTCAACCTCTGAGTCATGGCCCCTTTGGGGGCCTGAATGCTCCTCAGGGGGACCTGAGTTGAACCTCTAGGACCTGTATAGAAAGCTGGCATGGACACGTGAACCTCCAGTGGTTCTCAACCTGTGAGTCATGACCCCTTTGGGGGCCTGAATGCTCCTCTGTTACATAACAGTAACATAAATTACTGTTATGTAGCAATGAAATAATTTTATTGGGGTAGGGGTCCACTACAACATGAGGTATTAAAGGGACACAGCCTAAGAAAGGTTGAAAACCACTGCTCTAATCCCAGTGTTTCGGAGGCAGAGCCAGGGTTCCTGGGACTTGCTGGTCAGCTAGCCTAACCTGATTGGAAGGGCCTGTGCCATGGTGTGAGGACGCCCCCTTCAAAAAACAAAAACCAGGGTTAGACAGGATCTGACCAGCGCTTGAGATGTCCTCTGACCTCCACTGGCCTGTGTACACATTCACCCACACTTAGACAAAACTGAGTCAGATCGAGCCAGCTGGCCCAGCCGCAGAGCCAGGCCTGGCTGGCAAAGGCCTGTGTAGCTGCTCACTGCCCCCGCTCATGTGCTTCCTCTGTGCCTGCCATGTTGACCTTGGCTGCTGCTCCTCCTGTGTTCTTCCACCCCAGGGCCTTTGCACACTCTCTCTGCCCGAGGTGCTTTCCGCTGGGGCATCTCTACCTTTGCTTCCACATTGCCTGACCCGAGGGCTCTTTCCTGGTTTGTCAGTACCTAACACCTTCACCTGGCTGAGTGAGGGTGTAATGTGCTAGGCCTTGTCTGTGCTGACCTCTACAGTATGAGGCTGTCTCTCTCGCTGCAGTGTGTCACCCCACTACACCTCAAGTTCTTGAATGGTGAGGCTGGTACCTGCCCTGGTACTGCTGGGGATCTGAGTCTCCCATCTGTCTTCATGTCTGATACCTTTGTCTGGACTGCAGTGCCCGAGACCAGGCGCACTCTCCTCTGAGGCTGTGACTGCTCTGGGCCTCTGTGCAGCAGTCCTAGGTACCAGCGAGTCTCAGCGTCTGGATTTGTCAAGCAGGCAGCTGCCTTCAACTGTATGGCATGCACGTGGGTGGATGTTGTCCTTGCATTCACTGGCCTGCCCCTGCCTGGCCCTTGGGGACAGGTGTGCACACTGGTGTGATAGCTGTGGCTTCTGTGCCAGAAGTCCACTCTGCCCTAGTGTCAGAGCTGGTTGGGGATATTAGCACCCTATTGTGCCTGTCCTAGACTGGCCCTTCTAAGTCTTGGTCACCAGAGTCCCCAGTTGCCCATTTTTCAGATAGGGAAACTGAGGCACATAGTAGTGTTACTGTTACGTCCCATTCTGGGTGGCAGGTGGCCTGGGCAGGAACTTGTCTGTCCTTGAGGTCCTTACCTTTGACTGGCTGGAAACAGTCCCCGCCCTCATGTGTCTCTGGTCACTGCAGCTTGTTCCTTCAGGGCCACCCTCCAAGGCTGCGTCCACAGCTTTGGCTGGCTCTGCAGAGTGGGAGGTTGACCCCTACTATCTTGGCTTCTCCTTGCCGGTTATAAATAGCAGCTGCAGCATTGACAGGAAGCTGCATTCCCCCATTGTATCCCCCCCACCCCACCCCACTGTGTCCCTGGCACCTATTGTCCTTGTCACAGCTTCGTGGGAACACACCAAGGCAGTCAGTATTGCAGGTTTGCTGTGTGACCTTCAGGTCTGTGCTGCCCTCTCTGTGCCTTGAGTCCCTTGTCTGGGCATCTAGGGACTGGAAGAGGACTTCTGGGGGTTTGGGAAGCATTGAGGTGGGTATAGCCAGGAGCGAGGTGCTGGCATGGGGCAGGGCATTGTTGATCTCAGGCAGGGGAAGCTGATAAGTTACTGCTTTGGGTGGGTCTTGGGCACCAGAGGGCCAGCACTTCCTCTGTTTTCTAGCCAGAAGGTGACAGAAACCCTTTGAGACAGGAGTGTTTCACAGGGCCCTGGGTCAGCTTGACTGGCTGTTGTCATTCTGTCGTTTTGATACTGCCATGGGGTCCTGGTTCCCTGGTGGTCCAAGGGCCTGAGTATCTTTGGGTGGCTGTGAGACCCCACCTCCCCTGGCTAACAGCCTCTCTCTCCAGTCCTCATTCCTGTCTGCCACTCGTTCTGGAAGCCCCACAGGGCCTCACCCCGCACACGCCTCACCCCGCACACGGCCTCACCCCGCACGCGCCTCACCCCGCACGCGCCTCACCCCGCACACGCGCCTCACCCCGCACACGCGCCTCACCCCGCACACGCGCCTCACCCCGCACACGCGCCTCACCCCGCACACGCGCCTCACCCCGCACACGCGCCTCACCCCGCACACGCGCCTCACCCCGCACACGGCCTCACCCCGCACACGCCTCACCCCGCACACGCCTCACCCCGCACACGGCCTCACCCCGCACACGGCCTCACCCCGCACGCGCCTCACCCCGCACGCGCCTCACCCCGCACACGGCCTCACCCCGCACGCGCCTCACCCCGCTGTCCAGCTATACCTTGCAGAGTTTTGTGACCTGGCCTGGTGACACCTGGAGGCTTCACAGAAGATACAGGCTCTGTTGGTGCTTGTATTGTTCTTGGCCTCAGATATGCAGATGGGGGTGAGGAGGAGTCCAGGTCTCCATGGGGAGGAACTTCCTGTGCCCCTGATCAGCCTCATGACTGGACAAAAAAACCAAACAAACAAACCCCCAAATCTCCAAGAGTTAGTTACTTAAGAATGCAGATTGCTAGTTAATTTGTTAACCTAGGGGGAGGTCTGCAGTGATGGTGTCTACCTGAA
Source organism: Mus musculus (assembly GCF_000001635.26). Lineage (NCBI taxonomy): Eukaryota > Metazoa > Chordata > Mammalia > Rodentia > Muridae > Mus > Mus musculus. The sequence continues at coordinate 125,166,006 of NC_000071.6, read as the reverse complement.
TCATATTCTCATAAAAGGCCAGACTGTGTGCCTTGGGATGGGCCTACGTCATAGGAGAGACAGAGCCGGGCATGCCCTGTGTGCTTTGTGGGAACAGAGAGGCTGAGTTGCTTGAACCCCAAAATTAGATGCTAGAGCTCAGAGTTCGTGGGTGTGGCCCTGGGAGTTCCCCTGAGGCTCTGAGGTGCTTGTTTTGCAGTCCTTTAGAGGGGAACAACAGCCCCCAAATGATGCTGTGTTTTGGAAGCTGTATGCTTTGTCAAAGGACCAAAGGAAGCCAAGACTGGAGATGAGACTTAGGGTGAGAGTCAGCTGGAGCCAGGTGACTGTTGGGGGAAATCTCACCAATGTGTGCACAGGGTCTTCATGACAAAGAGACTGGAGACCGGGGCTGGAGGAGGTGAGGATCAGTGTCCTCTGTCCCTGGCTACAGGGACGTCCAGCTCGGCTACGGGTTGTCTTCTTGCTTGGCTCTTGTGTTTCTTATCCTCAAACGGAGGGTGGAGATGGTTTTGACCGTTGCCTGGTCATGTCCCTTGTTATAACCAAAGAAGCAGCTCGTTCACAGCCAGTGCTCACCTAGAGCTGGGGACACAGCCGCAGAGATGGTTGTCTCAGACCCAGGACATCAGTGGTCGTTATGTCCTGGGATTTGGGGAACTGGCTGTGGAACAACAGGAGAGAATTACATCTTGCTAGGGACTCCTCCTCCATTGGCAAGGAGTCTGGTGAAGCCAGGGAGGCTGAAGGAGGCAGGAAGGTCTGTGGTTCCATGTCCTCTCTTTGTTTTTTATTCCTTCAAAGCTAGTGTAACTGTTCCTAGCGGATGGCCTGGGAACAGTGTGACCCTAGCTTATCCCGTGACAGACTACAGTTGGTTCTCCAGGATGCACCGGCTCCCCCAGCCGTGGCCTTGTCTCCAAGGGGCAGGTGCCCTGGGTTCTCTGCTGCAGGCAGTGCCCAGAGGCCAACTCCCCAACTGCAGAGAAAGGCGGAAATTGCCGGCTCCTGTCCCAAGGCCTCTGGGCCTGTGGCCAGGAACTGGAGCAGCAATTAAATGAAATGAGATCCTTCCATGCAAGTGTCATGTCTCTCTCTGTGTGTGTGTGTGTGTGTGTGTGTGTGTGTGTGTGTGTGTTGGGTGCAGAGGCTGCAGGGCAGAAGTGGGTTGTGTCTATCAGCCTGGATCAGGAGGCAAGGAGATATAGGGAGCTATGTTGGTTAAGATCACAGGACTCTGCCTTTAGGTTCCTTCACTGCAGGCCAGCCGGGTGGGGTGCAGGCTTTTCCCGCCCACATCTTTCTGCTTCTTCTGGCCCATGTGTTTCCCTGCTGGGCTGGTCCCTCTCATGTCCTCCTGGCCGAGTTCACAGGTCTCTGTCATTCTGCGGGAGGCAAGCTGCAGCCTGCTGTCACCGTGAGCCATGCGGTCTTGCCAGTTTGTAGGTCAGCAGTGGGCGAATGGTGACAGCTTTATGTGTCACCCAGCCTAGAGTCTCCCATGCTCAGGATGATAGGCTTCAGACCCCAGGGGCACTCTGGGAATCCTGCAACCCCCTCCCTCCTCCTACTACCATCTATATATCCTTGACATGTTTAAATCACGCTGCCTCAGTTTCCCTATGTGTAAAACAGGATGAGGCAGTGTTCCTCTTCTCGGCTTCTTTGTGGAACTAGGAGGATTTAGAACCAAGCCACTGCCTGTAATTAGCAATTGTCCCCATCCTTAGACCTGCAGCAAGACCCATGTCTTGTGGGTTGGTGTCATTTCTTGAGTAGTGTCTGTCGCAGAGGCTGTTTCTTGGGATCATAATGGGAAGGGGCCATTAAATCTCCCCCCCCCCCCCGTACCCCCTAGGCCCCAGTATCCCTATTCACAGAAGAGCCTTGGGCTGCTTTGGGATTCAGGTGAGTGATCTTGCCCAGGATGTGGAGTCTGGGATGGCATTTGGCCCCTCTGCACCAGCAGGCATCAGAAGTCCTTCTCTGCAGGCTCTGGGAGCCTCTCTGCACAGAGCCCTACGGGGATTAAGTGGGCTCATTTGATCGAGACCGTGAACTTGAGCAGGCAGCTTATCTCCTTTGAGATAAAAGCTGGGTAGGCCCTGAGCCACCTGGCCTGCGGAGGAAGTGCGGGATTTTATCCTCCCTTCTGCTAGCCCTGTGAGGGGCCTGGGGCTTCCTTGCCAGCATCCAGGACTTTTCACTGTGGACTAAAGCTATAGCTGTGCTCAGCTAAGGAAGCTTACATTGTATCTACCTATATACTGTGTCCCCATGTTTTGGCTGAAGTCCTGAGGTCCAGGGAGGTTAGTGGACTTGGCCAGTGTGTGTACCCGGCAGCCCAGCCCTTGACAGTCAGTGTTTGGAAGCTTTGGTGCAAAGTGGGAGTGGCTGGGCACAGAGTTCAGGGAAGAGAAGCTGTGTGCTTTGGTGCTAAAGGGCCTCTGACTTCAGTGCCTGCTCTGCAGGACAGCTTTAATGGCCGGGTCATTCAAAGCTTGTGTGGCGTGGGGACTTGGATGGTGTGGGACTCTCCTGGGCAAAGCTACAACCATTTCTACCAGTTTCTAGGAGATCTAGGGTCAGGGTGTTGCCATGGAGACCCCACTGCTATGTCTCTCATGGGTAAAAGGAGTGATGAGACCACCACTGTAGGTTGAGACTGCAGCCAAACTACACACACTGTGGGTGGAGAATATTTTTCTATTCTCAGTCACTGCAAAGGCCAGGCCCTAAACTAGAAGCCAGCCCAGGTCTCCTGGCCTGGAGCAGTCCTGCCAGAGGATGATGAGGGACTCTAGTCTTTCTAGACTAGACCTCTGGGTCCTGCCCCCCCCCCCCCCCCCGCCTCCATACTGCCCCACCCACCTAGAAGCCTTTCCCTAGAGACCAGGCGACATCATTATAATAGGCGCTAGGCTTGCTGTATGACTTTGCATGACCAAAGCAATTCTTATAAAGACAGCATTTAATTGGGGGTGGCTTACAGGTTCAGAGGTTCAGTCCTGTTATCATCAGGGGGAGAACATGGCAGCATCCAGGCAGGCTTGGTACAGGAGGAGCTAAGACTTCATCTGAAGGCTTCTAGCAGAATACTGACTTCCAGGCATCTAGGATGAGGGTCTTAAAGCCCACACCAACAGTGACACACCCACTCTAACAAGGCCACACCCACTCCAACTGGGACACACCTCGAGCCCCTCCCCCCCCCCCCCCCCCCCCCCCGCAGGGTTTCTTTGTGTAGCCCTGGCTGTCTTGGAACTTACTCTATAGATCAAGCTGGCCTTGAACTCAGAAATCCAGCTGCTTCTGCCTCCCAAGCACTAGGATTAAAGGTGAGCGCTACCACCAACCCCACACCTTCTAATCCTGCCACTCCCTGAGCCAGGCATATACAAGTCATCACACAGTTTCTCACTGGGGCCTGGACTGTCAGATGTAGGCTAGGCTGGCTAGCCAGGGAGTCTCAGATGTTTCTCCCTCCCATTCCACCATTGGTGAGGCTATAGGTGCAAGCCAGCATACCTGCCCTCAGGGGGTGGGGGTCCAAATTCAGGTCTGCACACTTCAGAAGTCAGCGCTTTGCCCGCAGAGCCATCTTCCCTGCCCCTCACTGTTACTTAAAGCACATTTCCTTTTCTCATTCGAAAACGTAATTATGCGAGTGGAAAGGTGGCTTAGCAGTTGAAAGCACTATCTGCTCTTCCTGAGGATCCAGGCATGGTTTCCAGCACTCACATGGCAGCCCACAGCCACTTCTAACTCCAGTTGCAGCAGATCTGATACCTTCTTCTGACCTGTCAGCACCGTATGCCTGTGATGTTACCCATCTATGTTCTTGTAGGCAGAGCACGCAAACACACAAACTGAACGTAAATAAATCTTAAAAAAAAATACGATGTCATTAACCTGGCCACACAATCCATTATTACTCAGCTACAAAACAGAGTGAAACACCACATCCTCTACCTCTAGGAACTCGACCCAGAGTGACCTGGAACGAAAGAGGGAGCACCGGAAGGAAGGCATGTGTGAGCTGGGGGTAGAAGCATCCACATCCATTAAAGTCCGATCCCTGGAGAACAGAGGAGCGGTGGGGAGGGTACTCAGAAGACTTCAGTGTTGTGGACGTGGTCACTTTAGGGCAGCAGAATATTCTGGAACTACATAGCAATGGTTGTCCAGCCTTGGGTGTATCAAACACCATTGATTTGTTTACTTTTGTAATGACTGTTCCATACATTTTTGTCTCAATAAATACATGTAAGAACTAATGAAGTTTTTGTTCATTTGTTTTAATTTTTAAGTGAGCATTTATTACAGGGGCTGGAGAGAGAGATGTTCAGCGGTTCAGCGCATTTGTTGCTCTTGCAGAGGACTCGGGTTCAAATTCCAGCACCCACATAGTGGCTTTCAGCCATCTGTAGCTTCAATTGGAAGGACCCAATACCCTCTTTTGGTTTCCACAGATATTGTCACACACAGTGGTACACAGACCTACGTGCAGGCAAAACATCCGTAAACAGATATTTTGAAAGTTACCTTTATTTATTGTGTCTGTTGGGAGAGTGAGTCATATACATAGGTCAATGGTGCGTATGTGGAAGTCAGAGGACACATGGGGGAATCAGTTCTTAAAGCTATGTGGGTCCCAGGATTGAAGCCCAGTCCTCAGCCTTGGTGGCAAGTGCAGTAACCTCAAGCTTAAGATTTTATTTTATGTATGAGTGCACTGTAGCTGTCTTCAGACCCAACAGAAGAGGACATCGGATCTCATAATAGAAGGTTGTGAGCCACCATGTGGTTGCTGGGAATTGAACTCAGGACCTCAGGAAAAAAAGAGTCAGTGCTCGTAACTGCTGAGCCATCTCTCCAGCCCACATTTTCTTTATTAATCTACCTGGTTCGGCACCTTGTAGCCTTGTGGCTTAGCGGCACTGTAAGATGAGAGACAGGATGTCAGGCCAGCCAGAAAATGGTAGTGGTAGAATTTGAGTTTGAGCCTCACCCTCTCCTAAGATTAAGAATTGGTTCCAGATTGTAAGGCTCCAGGCCCATCTTGCTGGCCAGGGATGAGCTTGACCGCTGTCCTTGTGATGGGCAGGCTTCCTCGCTTGTGTCTGGGATCTGGAGTCCCTTGGACCTGGCACACAGCCTCCCAGTGGTTCTGGGAGAGTCACAGCCCAAAGCAGAAACCTATCTGGACCAGGCTGTACATCGTTCCTGGTCACTCCTGGAGTGCAGAGTGCTGGGCCTCTCTTTCCCCTTAGCCCATGTGACCTTGGCTTCCAAACACATGCTGAGCCTCTAGGAATAGTGTCTCCCCCACCTTGGCCTCCTTGAGCCTCAGTTTCTCTGATTGTATGATCAGCCCAAGAGAGAGTCTGGGATCAACATCTCAGAACACAGAGCGGCAAAGCTGTGGTGTGGTGTGGCGTGGAGGGTGGAGGGGTGCTGAGATGTTACCTCATTTGGTAGTGTGGACGCATGGAGGTGACTCAGGGTAACCCCAGCTTGCAGCGAGAACAGGGCAGAGCATGCCGAGCCAGTCTCTTAGGGCTGATCCTTACTGCAGGGGTATGAGGGAATTTTCCTCCTGGATCTGCATTGGGCACCGTGAGGTAGACAACCGTGGCAGGCAGTGTCAGCTCACACAGGGGACTTTGTGAATGGGGAGTAGGAAGGGTCTGCCTCCCACACGACCCCTTCCATGCCAGCTGCCTCTTCTATCTCTGGTTTCGAGACTCTTGACTGTCCCCTGAGCCCCGGGTGACAGATCTCTTTAATCCGCCTCTTGACCCAGGCAATTAATTGCATTCTGGAGATCGATCGTGGCCCTGATCTCCGCCGCAGCCCCTGGCCCAGCACATTCAGCCTCTAGTAGCCTGTTCCTCTTCCATGGGCTGAGACTGGGACCCTCTGCAGGAAGCCTGACTTTGCCTAGGCACTGGATTGAGCCTCCTGGAGCAAGCTTGGTGGGGATTGTTGGCTGTTTTCCGACCCAGGCCTGTGAGCAGCCATGCTATGTCCTCTCTGCAGATGAGCCCCAAGGGCAGCACCCCCCATCTGCTCTCCTGGTCTCTGCCCCACCTTGTTCCCCAGGCCAGGAGTACACAGAGACAGCTGGGAAGGTTAAGTCCTCTCTGTGGGGCCTTGACCCTTTTTCCTGTGTCGTCCCCCCCACCCTGCGTGGAACGTGGTAAAATGTGCTGGCGATGTAGTAGCTTAGTGGTAGGGTGCTTGCTCTGACATGCCTGGGGGCCTAGGTTCTTCTACCCTACCCCTAGCTGCTCAGAAAAACAAAACTAGTTACAATAGTAGTAATAATACCAGAGCGGCACTTGTTGGGAGTGAAGGTTTGCATGGGGCTGGGCCCATGTGCGTGATGGCTGACGGACAGGTGGATAGCAGATGGTGTCTCGGGTTGCCTGGGCCTCTGTGGGCTCCCGGCCCGGTTTGTCCTGGCCTGGCCCTGTGTTTGGCTGTGAGCCAGACTTCCTCTGACCACAGAGAGGCCCTTTCCCTGGGAAGGCGGTCGGTCGATGCGGCTTCATCCTGGCCTCGGCCTCTAATTGCTCCCTCTGGTTCTGCCTTGTGTAGATGGTCCCTCCCCTCCCCTCCTCCCCACCCCATCCCCATCCTGCCCTGGGTGAGAAGCTAGATGGCTTGTCTGAGCAGCCACGTGTATGGGTGGAGGGCCAGGTTCCCAAGTCCCGAGTGAGGATGGAGTACCGCTCCCCATCCCCCATTTCTCCCTGTCCCTGTGGTTCTGGGGCTGTGGGGGGGTTTATCCATTTGTGGAGTCGGGAAGACTGTCACTTTCCTCATAGGGTTGAGGAGACATTACAGTGGCTGGTACAAAGCCCACATGGTGGCTCTGGGTATTGTTCCCATGATGTCAGCTCCTTCCCCCTGCTCGCGCCCCCCCCCCCCCATCACTGTACCCAGACTGAAGGGGCCTGATGTCTTGGGGAGCAGGCAGGTGTACTTGGGGGGCAGCTCTGCTTTCAGTTTCCCTCCTGACCTTGTGATTCTCTTGGTACAGCCCGTGTCCCCTCACTCTTGTCACTAAGGCCCTGTCATGTGGTGTCCCCTCCACCCCATCCCACCCCTGTGCTACCAGCCCTCTTGGCCTTGGTTTCACAGCCCCTGCCCTGCTCCTGGGAGGGCTGCAGGGGTGAGGTGGCCGCCATCCGCCTCCTGCCGTGGCCGTGGCAGCCGAGCTGCTGGAGCTGAGACCTTGGTGGCCTCCCTGTGATTGCTTCTCTGCAGCTTCAAGGAGAGCCGCTGAGGGCGGGCGTCTAGGCTGTCACTTGAGAAGGAAAATAAAATGTCCCCGCGGCTTCTAAATGGAAGGGCGGTGGAGCGGCCTCCTTTGCTTGGCTGTCTCAGCTGTTGGCTCCCACAGTGACACAGGCCCCTGGGGGACAGGGTAGGCTTCCTGTTTACCTGGTGTGGAAAGATGTACCCGGCCGGGCTATCCTGGGAGGGTGGGGGAATCCCCCAGGTCCCACAGAGCTTTGGGGATCTGGCCACTCCAGCTTTGGGTAGCTGGGCTGTCTTGGTCCAAGTCCTCAGACAGCCGTTTATATAGGATTGTCATGGGGCTGGGACGGGGTGTGGTGTGGTGTGTGTGTGTATCACGTGCACGTTGAGGGCTGGACTAGATCTGTGTCTAGTTAAGGGCTTCTGTAGAATATTGTCTCTCTTGATGTTCCTGCAGTTGGGTTTCGTGGCTATCTAGAGCTGCGGGGAGTTCATGTAGGGGAAGATAGCTCCTGGTGAGCAGTGTTACTTCTCTAGGTATCTGTCGGGGGCTGTGTGGAAGTGGAGGGTCCTAAGTAGGAACTGAATGCCGGGTGCCTTGCTCCAGACACGGGGGCAATGGTGGCCTGGCTTGGAGTGTGGGCTGCAGGGCAGGGTCTGGGTCTTGCTTGTGATTGGGTTCCAAGGTCTCTGCCCATCCACACTTCTTTTATCTGGGGACCAAGGGTCATCTGTTCTATGGAGGGAAATGACTGCTGGCCAGGAGGAGGTTGGCAGGTAATGGGCATTTGTGCCGTGTGCCCCCTGGGGTCGTCACCAATAGATAGTTTCTGTCATCTGTCATGGGCACAGAAACTGGGAGGCACAGGCCTGCGATGGCTGGGCCCTTGAGGAGCACAGAGCTAGGTTTGGCTCCTGCAGCAGGCGCACGCCTTAGGTCCAGAGACTGTTTAGCTCTTTCTGTGGAAGGTAACAGATGGGGTCTTGAGAGGGCGCTGCTTCAGGTCCAGAGACTGCCCTGGGTCTGCAGGCTGGCCCTGTCACCTCATGCCTGTAACCCCTAACAGTGAGAGCAGGTTGGTGTTCCTTGTCCCCTTGTGCCACGCCCTCTGCAGGCCCTGCAGAAGCTCCTGACCCGGGCCTTCATAGCTAGCTGGTCCTTGAGCTCCTTACTGCAGCCCCTCCCCCATTGCTGAGAGTTCCTAGGGCTGCTTCTCCTGGTGCCCTGTGGGGGGTGTGGCTGTGTCATAACAGTCTAAGGTCTGACCTTTCTGTGTTTATGGCCACATGTCTCTGTCTCTCTGTCTCTGTCTTTCTCTCTTTCTCTCAATCTGGCCTGGAGTTAGGGGTTCAGTCCCTTTTGGATGGGCTATTGTTTTCAGGGACAACCTCTTGTCCTCCTGTAACTTGTTTCTGAGCTGGGCCAGGGGACAATTGGGTAGTTCCCCAGAGGAGAAAGAGGTTGGTGGTTGTCACATTCCTAGGAAGGCAGGGATGGGATGGGGGGGGGGGGAACAAGTTGGAGGTTCAGCTAGTGGGCCTTCCTTTGAAGACAGCGCTGCCTGAGGCCTGGGAGAGGTGCCTTGGAAAGTGTCCCCTCCCCCCAGCTGTGTTGCTGGGAACTGACTTCTAAACCTCAGGGGAAGGAGGGGCCCTTGGAGCTTCCTGGGCCCTGGAGGGGGGAGCTGGGAAGGAGGGGCACCGCACACCCAGTGTGTCTGCTGAGTAGGGAGCTGGCAAGGGAGCACTGGGTGAAAGGAGCCGTGGATGTGCAGACATAGCTTGCCAAGTGTGCACAGGGGATGGGCGGGGCAGGATGGAGGGGTGTGTGCATGCGTGCCACATGTGTGCTTCTGAGCAGAGTGCCTGTGAAGGGGAGCCAGGGTGGCTGCAAGCCAAACAGGCCAACTGCGTGCGTGCGTGCGTGCGTGCGTGCGTGCGTGCGTGCGTGCGTGCGTGACATTACTGATGGTGGAGGGAATGAGTGAGAGCAAGGGAGAGTGCTGGAGGCTTATGGTGTGTGCACTTGAGCAGACAGGAACCCAGGGAGTGCTCCCTGTGGCAGGAGAGTGCTCCCCATGGCAGGAGGGCAAGGCCACCTGCTAGGAGTATTGCACATGGGAACCAGCTGTTGTCTGTCTGGGTTGTGTGAGTGTGTGTGTGTGTGTGTGTGCGCGCGTGCCTGCACGCACGCACTTGTAAGCCTGTCATCTCTTTGGTTATGATAAAGCACTTATACTAAAATCAACTTGTGGAAGAAAGAGTTTATTTCTACTTAAACTTTTTGGATCACAGTCCATCATTGAGGGAAATCAGGGCAATAATTCAATCAGGAACTGAAGCAAAATCCACAAGAAATGCTGCTTGCTGGGTCTCGCTTGGTCTTGCTCGTCTAGCTTAGCTTTCTTAGGCTGTCTAGGCTCAACTGCCTAGGGAATGGTGCCACCCACTGTGTGTCCGGCCTACCCACATCAGCCTTTAGTCAGGGCAGTCTCTCACAAACATGGCCACAGGCCAGTCTGATAGAAGCAATTCTTCACTAGAGGTTACTTCTTGTAGGTGACTGTAGGATGTCACATTGACAATAAAACGTAGGACAAGACCTGTGTATGAGCAGCACCCATCTATCCTAGTGCCCCAGTAGCCCTGGGCCCAGGCTCTACTGTATGGGGGAGGGTGTGTGTGTGTTTGTGCGCGAGAGTAGGCTCCGTGGTCATCCAGCCTCAACCTCCTACCTGAGAAGCTGGGACAGCCACCTCAGGTAACTCAGCACTGAATGAGGGGCTGGGGTTACCAGGCCATCCCTTTGTCTCTTTCCTGAGCTGCCCACAGGCCTGCTCCTAGCCCATGGTGGGCAGAGTTGCTCTAGCCCTCTGTTGGCTTTGTGGGGATCCATGTGAGATGCCCTCCTTCGGGTCCTTCAGGGTCACCCACCTGCTGTCTGCTTGGTGGCATTCCCTGTTGTCCCCTACACCTTGTGTGGTTCTCACCCCTTCTAACTGTTCTCCAGTGGCATGGGACCTTGTTCCTCCCCAGCCAAGCTCTGCCTTAAGGCCTCGCTGCTCAGGCTGAATCCCACCAGATGTCCCTGCGTGGGTGGCCATGCCTGCTCTGTCCAGTGCCGTGCATGGGACACCAACTATCCCTATGTCTCCTATGTGTGTTCCCACCAGTTTCTGCCAGCATGGCAGTCTTCTCCCTTAGCAGTTCTGCTGGAACTCCCTAAATGGGGAACACCTCCCTTGGGCCTGACTGCTGTTCATCACAAGTGGCCCCTACTGATCTTGTACGCACCCAGGCACTGCATTGAAGAAGTCCCAGGCAGTGAGGGTCTGAGGGGATGATGGCCTTGTTTCCCAGCTGATCTCCCAGGGTAGGGCCCAGGGAGGGAGGGCACCTGCCTTCAAGGGCTGGAGTTGCCTGACCCATCACAGACAGGCTGCAGGTGGCTGGCTGCCGAAGCTTCCGGGAGCCATGCCCATCCTCCCCACTCCAGCTTCCCACAGGGCCTGTCTCTGGAGTTGCTGCAGATGGCAGGACCCAGTGCCAAGCCCTGGGGCATCATGGCAAACAAAGGCATAAGGAGGACACAGGGCAGAAAGAAGCAACTGCACGGTCTCCTGTGAGTCGCCGGCAGCTGCCCCTTCAAGCCTGGGGTTTAAGGGGCCTGCCAGGGCAGGCAGTGTGGGAGTGCAGGGCCTGGAGCTGGGCTGCCAGCTCTGGATTGAGTCTTGGCAGTGCCAGCCAGCAGTCACGGGAGCACGCAGGATGCATGTTCAGACTCCTTATATACTCAATTCCGGCATGTCTATGAGGTGGTTTCTACCACCGTGAACATTTCAGAGATGTGACATGAACAGAGAGGGGTGGCTTCTGGCTTCCAAATTGCACAGCTGGGCCCCTGGGCTGCTGTGCCTAAGCATGTTACACCTCCACCTTCTTCCTTGGTCTGTTATCTTTGGGGTTCTAACATGGTTTGGGGCTGAGATGTTGGTGCATTGGGAAGTGTCTTGGAGATGGTTTTGGGGTCCAGCTTGTTTCTCAGGGAGGACCGAGCAAGGTCAGGAGGTACTCTGTCCACTGCGCTTTGTCTCCAGCACATCGTTTTGCCATACAGTAAAGAACGAATGAATGTTGAGTGGAGGTTGTAGGGTTGTGGTTTTAGCCTTTGGGGAGGCTGAGGCAGGAGGATTATGAGCCTCTCTGAGCATGAGCCTGTGGGTGCAGGTCACACAGCAGACACCTACTTGGCTGTGTACAGATTCCATTATGTTTGCTGCGGCAGCACCTGTGAGTTCCAGCTGCTTCTGGTACACTTGACATTGTCTTAATTTCAGCCACCCTGGCGGGCAGTTGTTGTGGCTCCAGACTTAATCTGCACTCTGGAAGCGTTGCCCTGGGCCAATCACTGGCCATTGTCCCCTTTGGGGCGTTAATGTGCTGCCTTTCAGATCCAGGCTCTCTGCTGCCTCCCGCTTTGCATGATGGCTTGGTTAAGGACTTTGTTTCTTTTAACTTGGCAGCACTGCACTGGGGAACTGAACCTAAGGCCCCCATACATGCTGGGCAGGGGTTCTGCCACTTCGCCACGCTACCACCCCTGCCCCTCTTTTTACATTTTATTTTTAGACAGGATGTCATGAAGTTGCTCAGGCTGACCTTGAGCTCTGTGTAGTTCACTGGCCTTGACCTCTGATCTTTCTGCCTCAGCCCCCTGTGTGTGTGGTATGACATCCCTGTGTTACCAGGCACTCTTAGGGAGTTGGGAGTATAGGTGGTAAATGGACCTGCCTGACAGGTGCCAATTCACTTGCTTGTTTTTGGGGTCCTGGAGGGGGAGTCGCTGGGGCAGAGTCATGGTCATGATGGTCTTCTAAGGTGGTCCCTGTCTGGGTGTGGGCTTCTTGGACCCGAATGGGGTTGAGGTTGAAAACTGTCCCTTCATAATGCACGAGTTTGGGTTGCCTGAGCCTCGGTCTACCGCTCTGTGATGTGTGTTAAGGTGCCTCCCTCATGGGGGTCACTGAGGGAAGTCCTTGTCCATATGAGAAGCTGTAATAAGACCTCCATTTTTTCCCCCCACAGTGCTCCTGAGTCTTTGAGGAACACAGCCTCCTGGTGGAAGTTCGTGGTAGGTTCATCTCTTATTTCTACTTGCTGTCTTGGGTGTGTGTGGGGGTCCATGCTGCTTGGATCTTTGATGGAAGGTGGTGCGGAGTGTTGGGGAGGCAGAGGCTGTCTGGCAGGTGTGGAGTGGTGCTTGTTACCTCAGAGTTGCCTAGGCATGGCGGGGAGCAGCTGGGGACTGTGACTCCTCCTCCCCGCCCCCTTCCCGCCAGTGATCTTGGGAGAGTTCTTTATCTATTAATGGGTTAGTTGTTTGTCATTTCCTTTCTTTTGTGGTAGTGGGGATAGAATCTAAACCTCCCACACACTAGACAAGCACTAACCACTGAGCCACGCCTCCAGCTTTTGTCTCTGTCTCTCTTTTATATCGAGACAGGGTCTCACTAAGTTCCCCTGGATGGTCTCGAACTCACTTCATAGATCTGGTTAGGCTTTGAGCTTGAGTTCCTCCTGCCGCTGGGACAACAGGCCTGGCTCCTGGAACTCTTGACTTCTTTCTGAAGCACCTACTGCGTGTAGGTTGAGCAGTAGGTGACTGAGAGAGCATGCCAACAAGCTGGGACAAGTGTCCTGTCCTTGCCAGCAGTCGGCAAGCCTGACGTGAGGGACCGTTGGGTGAAGCATGAGGCCAGCCGAGAACAGTTACGGATGCGTGTGCAGGATGAGGCATAGCTTCATGTGGAGTCTCATGGAAAATGGCATTTGAGGCTGGAGTGATGGCTCAGTGGTTAAGAACACTGGGTGCTCTTCCGGAGGACCTGGCCAACTTTGTTTCCTAGACCCTCAGGGCAGCTCAACACCATTGCTAGCTCTAGTTCCAGGGTCACCTGACTCCCTCTTCGGGCTTCCACACACACCAGTCACACATGCGGTATGCACACAGACATGCAGGCAAATACACATACACGGAAAATAAAGAAGATGGCGTTGGATTGAGGTCAGAGAAGGTTGGTGTGTGTGTGTGGGGGGAGGGCTATCTAGGCAGAGGGCACACACACCTCTGCAAAGGTACAGTCTTCCACGGGGCTAGCTGGCTGGGACTCCTCTCTTTGTTTTGAGCCCCAATAGTCAGGAGGGGAGGAATGTGTAACCACTCCCCGCTCCCCCAGCCCTGTCCAGCGGGGCTGTGGTTCTTGCCTCTCCTCTTCCAGGCTGGCACTGAACTTATGGTTCTTTTGATTCCGCTGTCTGTGTGCAATTTGATGTGTGTGCCGCTGCACCCGGTCTGTGTGGTATGGAGGGCGAACACTGCATGCTAGGCAAACACTCCACCAACAGAGATGCTTCTTGTAGCCATAGGCTGTGGTTTCATCTGAGGCGGGAAGGGGGTGGGTAGGAGTCTGTGGGGGTGGGGCTGCCCACTGGGTCTTTGAGAGTGGAAAGAACTGCTTGGTTGCTGGCCCCCCACCCCCATCCATCCGCATCTCGCCTAATGGGGAGCCACCTCAGCCTGACTTATCTGCCTGTCACGCCAGTGGCCCACCCGAGGACGATAAAAGGGCTTTTTGTCTGCAAGCACTTAGCTTCCTCCACTGGGGCGATCCATCATGCCTGTGGGAAGAGGGAAGCAGACAGAGGGGGAGGGCCGGGAGCCAGGGACCCAGGCAGCTCCTCAGCCAAGACAAGGCTGTCTGGGAACAGCAGGAACAGACCAGGGATGCCCTGAGCCCCGTCCCCTTGGGCAGAGGGCCACGAGGCCTTGTGGAGATCCTTGTGCCTTGGGAAAGTCCGCTGGGGGGAGGGAGCAGAAGTCTGTGTAACAAGCCGGTCACCTGCACACACCCTCAGGTCCCTGACCACTTTGTGGGATGACCTTATTTGATCTCCAGAGCACTCCGAAAGTGCCATGTCACTGTCCCCGAATTACAAATGGGGGCAGTGAGGCTGGGAAGTGACATGAGGTCCGCACACCGCTCTGCACTGATGGGGTTCTGTGGTGGGCCCAGCCATGTTGTTCTGACCTTGCAGTGGGAAGAGGGGGCCCTGGGCTTTTCTAGGGGAGGGCCACTGGAGTTTTAGGCTTGGGTGGGAGGTGGTGTTTACCTGAGCCCCAGCTGAGAGATGTGCTGGAAGATAGAGAGAGGCTGATAATGGGGGGGGAGGCTGGTTCGGGAACAGGGCGGTCAAGAGTATGGTCAAGATAGGCAGGTGAGTGCCTAGGGCTCACTGGGCAGATTCTGGGGCTGTGGTCAGTAAGAGAGGCTCACACTCTGGGCTCTGTTTCCCACCTGGAGAACAGCTTGGGTTTTGTCCTCTAACCCTGGCTGTAAATACCACGGGTCGGAAGAGCACAAGATCCCCCTCCCTTCTCTCTGGGTCAGGATCCTTCATCCTTTGGCTCCTTCCCAGCTCTGAGTGCTGAGCCCTGGCCAGACTCCTGCCTTCCTTCCCTGCCCTGCCCTCCTCTCCCCTCCCCTCCGCCTCTGCCCTCCCTCCCCTCCTTTTCCCTTCTTCCCCCAGGGCCACCCTCAAATGACAGCAATTAATGGTGCCTGTGATGGCGGAGTGTGACAGCTGAGCTGCCTGCCTGCAGCTGCCCTGCTAATCGGGCCCGGGGGACCCCCCTCCTGCTAGTTCTATGCACGCCTCCCCTTTGCTCACTGGGGCTCAAGGGCCAGCCAGCAGTGGGCCCGTGGGAGGTGGCAGGGTTACCCCAACCCTGCAGCTTCTTCCGCTGGCCGTCCTCTTCTGTCATTAGGGCGACTGTTGCCTGACCTTGTTGTCCTCCAGTGAGCGTGGCTGGGGCAGTGGGCACCCCAGGTGCCCACCTCCCTCCCATGTCCTGTTCCAGGTCTGATGCTGGCCTGATGTGACCCTCAGGGTGAGCCGGGAGCCTTTCTCACAGGCTTCTGTGCTTCCTGTCTCCTGAGAGGGAGAGAGAGGGTTCCCGTGGAATCAGACCTTTGTCCCGCCTCAGACGGACATCATCAGTCAGACTCCCCGGCTTCATCCTGGGGACCTGGAGGCAGCTACTTAGTCCTGCCTGTTGCCTTTGCCAGGGTTAAGGATCCCAGCATGTCCTTCCATCATTTCGAGGTGGCAATAATAGGGCTCCTGCTGTTTACCAGGACCTGCAGCCAGTGCATTCACCTTGGTTTATTTTAGGGCTTAAAAATATCTTGAACTCTGGAGGCAGAGGCAGGTGGATTTCTGAGTTCGAGGCCAGCCTGGTCTACAAAGTGAGTTCCAGGACAGCCAGGGCTATAAAGAAACCCTGTCTCGAAAAACCAACCAAACAAACAAAAAAGTAAAAAATATCTTCATATTACTTGTGTGTGTGTGTCCAGTTAGAGGACAGCTTGTGCGAGTCAGTTCTCTTTTTCCCAGGATCGAAATCGGGTGGTCAGGCTTTTGCCGCAAGCTCCTTTCCTCTCTGATACATTTTGTCAGCTCCATTTTCTGGTGTTTTGTTTTGTTTTGTTTTATTTTTTGGAGATAGAGTTTCTCTGTGTGACAAGCCACGGCTGTCCTGGAACAGCATAGTCTATAGACCAGGTTGGCCTTGAACTCTCAGAGATCCACCTGCCTCTGCTTCCCGAGTGCTGGGATTGAAGGCTCGTACCACACCAGGCCAGTATTGTTTTCTGGTTTTTCTAACCTTGCTTTTATAGATGGAGAAACTGAGGGAGAGGAGCAAAAGTCACTTGATAGAAATGACTTAGTAAGAAAGGCACAAATGTGACTTTGAGTCAGACCAGTCCTACCTGGTGCTCTTACATCAGGAGAATCCAGAATCCTCATGGAGAAGTTGGGAAATGAAGTGGGCACGCGCGCGCGCGCGTGCGCACGCACACACACACACACACACACACACACACACACACACACACACACGTAAATATGCATTCTTGCACAGAATGTGCCTAGCTTCGTTCCTCACATGTGTTGATTCTGGTCTGCTCTTGTTTCTCACACTTCCTGCTCCCATTCTCTTCTTGCCAAGGGTGGTTCCATCTTTCAGTGTCCAGCCGCTCGCTGATCTGGTCCCCCCAAGCCGTGGCTTGAAGAAAGCTCCCTTGGACCATTCCTTCCTGCTGGAGTCTCTGTGAACGTGGTTCTGTTTCTCCTGGGTGCATTTCTTGTTGGAGTGGGTTGAGAGGTGCGTGGTAAATGTGGAGGAGCCATTGGGCTGTTGGACGAAGCACTGTCTCACTTTGTTCCCACCAGCGGGGTGTGGGCTTGTCGCTGTAGCTCTGTTTCTGCGCCTGCACTTGAGACTGTCGGGTCGGCTCCATTGGCCACCCGAGTGAGTTCTGTCGTGTTTTCGATGACACTTCAACATTGGCTGCATTTTGATTCCCTGTCTGGCCAGCTGGCGGAAAGCTTGGATGGGTGAGACAGTCACGCACCTGCCAGCACTGGCTCTGTCGTTTCTTTGTAGTCCCAGGCGATGACTTAAGTTTTCCTTGTCTCACAACGTAGACCAGGGCCGTGGTGTGTTGTTGAGTAGCGGCTTCCAGGGTTACCAAGCGGTGTCTGTTCTGAACATTTCTAGTTAACAGAGGAGGAAACTGAGGCACAGAGAGTCCAGGTGATTTCTCCCACAGGAGGATAATTGGCAGTCAGAACTACAGCTTGCACACTTTCTCCTCTGTGTCAGAAAGTTCTGACTCCGGGTGTTACAAGGATGTGTTTGCTGAGCTGAGCTGAGCTGAGCTGAGCTGAGCTGAGCTGAGTGGAGGGTTGTGCCAAGAATTGATGGCCAGGCAGGGCCAGAACTCAGCCTTCCCTCCGGGGTTTCCTTTGCTTCAGAGCCAAGGGTGTGGAGGAGAGCCCAGGCCTCCGGGTGAAGCCCTGTCCTCTGGCACCCAGTACTGTGAAGTGAGTGTCAAGCCGTGGTCTGCCAAGGGGCTGCCCTCATCGAGCCTGTTATCTTGAGCAAAATCACAGAAGAGTTCTGGGGAGCTGTTGTGGGGCAAGGTAGGGGCCAGCTACTCAGAAGTCCAGGAAAGGGGGTGGCGACGGCAGAGGAGGGCCTCCCCACCCTTTACAACACCCCCCTTCCTTGCCTGAGGGGGTGTCAGCTAAGACGACTTTTCAGGGGAAGAAGGCCCATAAATCAAATAAGCAATCCCGTAAATAAATAAGTAATGAAGTTAGTGGGGTGCCTAATTACATCAGAGTCGTAATTACGGATGGATGCCTGCCCGATAATTGTACTTGTTTTTATTCTTTGGCTCCGACTTGTGTCTCCTCCAGGCAGAGGAGGCGCTGTTTCGGGGCCTTTGTGGGCCTAGTGGTTGGGTATGTGGGTGCCACTGCCGTCCATCTGCACAGGGTTGTGTGCTGGGTTGGACTTGGCTTTGTCCCATGGTCGGCTCTGTAAGCCGACTCCAGTTCTGAAGTCACCAGGAGTGGAGACAATGACAGGGATGATAGTAGCAACAGGGTTTTTAATAGCACCCACAGTGCAGTTAATGATAGCTTATTTAACCTCCAAACCCTCTGAGTACTATCATCATCCCCTCTTTATGCATGAGACACAGGCACAGAGAGGTTTAGTACCTCCCCCGAAGTCACGCAGCTCGTAAGCCTGGGTCCTTCCCGCCTCATCCTTTTAGGTTATCCTGTGTGGGGCATCCTAGGTACGTTCCCTGCATTGAGCGGCAGTGGGAGCAATTCCTGTCTTGATTCCACAGTGAAGTTATTCTGAGCTGTGGATGACCTTGCATCCCACTAAGGACAAAGCTAGGTAGCTTCGGGTCTCCTCCCTCTGATAGGCATCATCGTGCCCATTCTACAGTGACAGGAGGCCAGGGGCAGGGGAGTAAGTCCAGAGTGGGCCCCCACACTGCTGGCGAGGGCCAACAACTCCCTGGTGTAAGAGCAAAGCTGGAGGTGGGGTGGAGCTGGAGCCCGTGATGGTGACAGGACAGGGTGGGGAATGACATGACCGTGCCCCGGGTCGGTTGGAGGTGACTCAGCCATGTGGCGTTGGGGTGCCTTTCACACGGGGGAACAGAATCTGGGTCTGTCATGGGCTTTACCCTGACTTCAGGAATTCACTTGCATTTGAGCATGTGAAAGGCCAGAGCGTGGGACAGGTCGGCACTGTGAATGCCCTGAAGGACTATTGGACTCCCAAGTGTCAGAGAGGCTGATGAGGCCCAAAAGGTGTGGATGAGGCATGAACCCTAGGTTAGGGCCACCTAGGGCTCCTGAGGTCAGGGGCCGGTGCACGGAGGTCACACTAGGCACCAGAGGGAAGTAACTGATGGGTGCTCAGAGTGGAAAGTCCCGAAGAGGACATGTTGAGGCACAGCTGAACCAGCTGGGTCCAGGAGTACAGACACCGCCTTGGGGGAGCTGCCACTGGCATAGCTCTCTTTCCTTCTGTGGTGCTCGCCCTTACCAACAGCTCACTCCTGCCACCCCAGGGGAAGGAGAGGCACCCAGGGCCCAGGAGGGTGTGACTTCCTTACCTGTCTTCTCCCCAGTGAATTCTTTAACACCTTTCTTCCCCTGCAGGGAGAGGTGGCTAAGGGTGGTAGTCGAGGTGTGTTTAGGGTGTCCCAGACTCAGGAAGCCAGGCAGTGAGCTTAGGCCCGGGGTTGGGGTTGAGCACACTGCCAGACGCTCCGAGCAAAGGTAGCTGGACAGCAGCATTTACGTGATGTGTCTGAAGTCAGAAAACTGCAGCCATGTGGGCCAGAGCCTTCTTGTTGGGGTAAGCTGTCTCCTCTTCTTCCTCTTCCTCCTCCTCCTCCTTTTTTAAAAAAAAAATATGACCTGTGACTTTTATCTCAGAGTATCTTTTTTTCTCCCCTTGTGATCTGGGCAAATGTCTCATGGAATGTTCCAGAAAGTTCCAAGTCTGGAGAAGACACGTCTGGCACCTCTGCAGATGCTGTTTGAGAAAGTCAGGGCCCAGGGTTACATACAGTCTCTGCTTCTGAATGATCGTGCAGGTGCATCAGGGCCTGGGGAAACACCAAAGGACAGCGACTCCAGTGGCTAGTGACTCCACTTTGCCATTTTGCTCCAGGGGCAGGTCTGTCTTCTGCTGACGGCCTCAGTTTTTCCATCTGTGACATGGGGGATAGCTGTGCCTTTTGGGATATTGTGAGGTATCATGGTGCTTGTATAGACTTCAGTCTGGTGCTTGGCATTTTGGGGGTGTGATGTCCTTGTCTGGTTGAGTCCTTGTGGGAATGTTGGGTGCCTCATCTATCTGTCACCGCTGGCTGGGTGTGGATTTTCAGGACCTGGGGCAGTGGCTACTGCCTTCCATAGCTTTGGCTGTGGCCTAGTTGGCTGGTAGCTCTGTTGTAGAGGATGGCCCCTTTGGGCATAGGGTGGTGTACCATAGTCTTGGTGTCCTACTGTGCTATGGGCACTGGACCAAGTATTATTCTAGTGCAGTGTGGGAAGTCTCCTGTGCCAGCAGCAGGGAACAGAGATGAGGGGAACCTCCCCTACTGGGGTAGAACTGGGTACCTCATGCCTCCCTGGAAGGGATTTGGCTCTGTGGTCTTTCTTGCTGGATCTGGCAGGCAGTGGGCAGTAATATGGGCCCGGTGACTTTTGTTTGGCTTGGTAGTGGTGTTCCTGTTGGTTTCCTTGGGCCCAGGGGGAGGGGTGGGGGAGGGGAGGGAGCGAGGGCTGTAGCTCAGTTGAGCCATGAGATGTGATCTTTGGGTAGACTGTCTTGGACCATCCCAAATTGTGATGGACACAATATAGTGTTGAATGCCCTGAGGTTCCAAGGAGACACTCTGTGGGCTGGAGCATGGGTGGCCAATGGCTTCCACAGCTGAGGGACATCAGGTACAAGGACTAAAGAAAGGGTCTGAGTGCCCTTGACACACCTGGGGAGGGATTGTGGCCCTACATAGCCTGATTTCAGACCTCCTTTAGCTCCTATCTCAACCCCCCCCCCCCCCCCTTGAGTAGCTGGTCGGTCATTGTGGCCACAGGGTTTTATTTTAACTTCACATATGTTGGAAGACTCTGACTGCTGCTGTGTGCACAGTGCTCCATGTACACGTTTCTTGAATGTCCAGCAGCTCTAGTCCTGGGGGCCAGGAGTCTGGGGCATGGGGTGCCTTGCTGAGGCCCAACCCTCAGTTGCTTTGGTGTGTGGTTGTCTTAGTCAGGGTTTCTATTCCTGCACAAACATCATGACCAAGAAGCAAGTTGGGGAGGAAAGGGTTTATTCAGCTTACACTTTCTACATTGCTGTTAATCACCAAAGGAAGTCAGGCCTGGAACTCAAGAGGTCAAAAAGCAGGAGCTGATGCAGAAGCCATGGAGGGATGTTCTTTACTGGCTTGCTTCCCCTGGCTTGATCAGCCTGCTCTTCCCCCCCCCCCCCCCCCCCCCCGCCCCACACACACACGGGGTTTCTCTGTATAGCCCTGGCTGTCCTGGAACTCACTTTGTAGACCAGGCTGGCCTCCAACTCAGAAATCCACCTGCCTCTGCCTCCCGAGTGCTGGGATTAAAGGCATGCACCACCATGTCCGGCTTAGCCTGCTCTCTTATAGAACCAAGACTACCAACCCAGAGATGGCACCACCCAAAAGGGGCCCTGAGAAAAAGCCTTGCAGCTGGATCTCATGGAGGCACTTCCCCAACTGAAGCTCCTTTCTCTGTGATAACTCCAGCCTGTGTCAAGTTGACACAAAACCAGCCAGTACAGTGGTACTCCACACCTCTGATACTTGGTTATTATTCAGGTAGAGATTGGAGCTAGGGTTAACCCTAACCCTAGATTTACTATTGTTGTTTTAAGACTGAGTTTTACTGTGTGTCTCAGATTGGCCTGAACTCAAAGCGGTCCTCCTGCCTTAGCCTTCCCAAGTGCTAAGATTGTGTTTGCTAACATGTCAGGTGAGAGTAACCTTTAACTTTTGTTTCCCCTTTGAGATAGAGTCTGGTTCTGTTTCTCAGGCTGCTACCAAGCACAACTCACTGTATCCTAGGCTGGCCTCAAGCTTGTGGCCCCCGCTTTAGCTAGGGTTACAGCGTGCACCACCCCACCTAATGAGAGGGAACATTTTCAGTGGGTGACCAGTATGTCAGTTCTGAGCACCGAGAATTGTTTGTTTGTTTCTTTTTTAAGTTGTTGTTTTTTTAAAGATTTATTTACCTATTTTATGTATTATTTACCTATTTTATGTATATGAGTACACTGTAGCTGACTTCAGACACACCAGAGGAGGGCATCAGTTCCCATTACAGATGGTTGTGAGCCACCTTGTGGTTGCTGGGAATTGAACTCAGGACCTCTGGAAGAGCAGTCAGTGCGGAGCCATCTCTTCAGCCCCGAGAATTGTGTCTTGATCATCTCTGTCTTGTCAACTCCGAACTGCTTGTCACCCTGTTCTCTCTGGGGCTCATTGCCATTGTGTCCAGTCCCAGGCCCCATGGCTGCCCTGTCCCTGTGTAGACTCTCAGATAAGACCTTGCTGTGTAGTGTGTCTTGTTTCTCGTGCGGCTTTAGGGTGCTCTTCTCTGAGGTCCCCGCTTGTATTGTCCTACATTTCTTTTCTTTTCTTTTTCTTTTTTTTTGTTTTTAAGACAGGGTTTCTCTGTATAGCCCTGGCTGTCCCGGAACTCACTTTGTAGACCAGGCTCAGAAATCCACCTGCCTCTGCCTCCTGAGTGCTGGAATCAAAGGCGTGCGCCACCATGCCCGGCTCGTCCTTTGTTTCTTTCACTGCGTGGTTATACTTCACTTTGTGGTGATGTAGCCTTAGAATGTCTTAGAGTGTCTTTGCAGTTAGGGAAACGGAGGCTAGCATGGCCACTGTGCATGGGGTCCAGGCTCGGGGAAGGGAGGTGGAAGAAGGAGCGTGGGCAGTTCCTTGCTCTCTCCTGTGTTTAGCTCCCTTCCCTGCTGCCTGGCCAGGAGCCTTGCTTGGGGAGTATGTATGTTAGGTTGGCCGTAGTTTCTGAGGCTCCAGATCTCCTCTCTGTTGCTCTTGGCTGGCTGTGTCACCAGCCACAGGCAGTTTGCCTGCATCCAGTCTCCTCTTTGGTTCCTATTGACTTGACTCTCAGCCTGTAACCTCGACTTGACCACCATCACCATCGTTTCCCGCCACGTGGAGCTGCATGGAGTAGCCAGCTTGCTTGGGAATGGTGTCTGTCTGTGTGTGTGTGTTGCTGGCCCAGGATGATGGTGCTATGTGAAATGCTCTGTGTGTAGTTGCTTCTGGCTTTTGGTGATATCTGATCATTAAGTCACTTACTGAACACTAAGTTGCCTGGTATCTCATGAGAAGACAGAGCTGTGGGCATGACTGCAAAAAGGGATATGACCGGGTGATCAGCCTGCCCCTCACTGTGATCCGACCCAGTGCGCTTTGAAACTGTACTTGTGGGTTAACCTTTGGGAAAGGCATGGTTCTCCTGCAGCCTCAGCTGGAACAAATGCAGGGCAGAAAATGGGGGAACACCCCTGACCACAGCTTCCTGGTGGCATTGGGATGGTGTGGATATGGCTTTATTCTGGGTTTCCGTCTCCCGGTGTCACAGTGAGAGCCAGGGATAGGGGGACTATCCCAGTGGTTACATCTTGGCTGAAAAGATGGGCTTTAATTGCCCCGTTGTTTAATGCCTCAGTTTCCCCTACTTGTAAAAGATGGCTGCAGGGTGGGCGCCCCAACTTTGCCAGTGGGGTTGGGGCGACCGAAGCCTCTGGAAGCCCTTCTTGGGTTATGGACATCACAGAGCAGTCAGGAGGGATGTCCAGGTCTTTTGGACTGCAAGAGCTTAGCTGTCTCCTTGGTGGTCTCCCTGTGGCTGTTGGTCTTTCCATAACCCTCAGTGGCCACAGGCTTTTGCTCTGTGTTAATCTGCCTTAGTCTTGAGCTGACAGGTGGCGGCGGCAGTGACTTCGTTTTTTGTCATCGTCGTCGTCGTTGTTGTAGTATGCAAGTTATTGATTTTACAATATTCTTTTTTTAAATCTTTTTCTTTATTTTCATTTCACGTGCATTGGTATTTTGCCTCCATGCGTGTCTTTATGCCTGTGTGAGGGTGTCAGATACTCTGGAACTGGACTTACAGTTGTGAGCCGCCGTGTGAGTGCTGGGAGTTGAACCCAGGTCCCGTGCAAGCACAGCCAGTTTTCTCAACTGCTGAGATGATTCTCTATCCTTGACTGGTGGCTTCTTGCTGGTTGTGGCACTGTGGGTACCGCCACGACCCTGGTTCAAATCCCAGGGCAGTTTTTTTCTAGGACTGCTTCCTTTGGGTCACATAACTTCCTCCTGGGCTCACAGTGGAAAGTGGGGTGTCACTTTCTGTCGTGCTCTAGGGATGGCTTTACCCCGGGCACCCTGCTTGGCATGGTCGTGGTTGAGCTGTCAGACATAACATTGCTGGTCATCTTCAGCCTGATGACGGGATTGTGGCTGTGATTGAAGCCCCTGTTGGAGGCCTGTCTCCTTTTCCTCTCCTCCTCTTGGCCCCTCCCTGGCCTCATCTTTCCATCTTCCAGACCTTCCTTATTTCCATTCTGGCCCCACATTTGGCTGTGTGTATGGCCTGGGCTTCCTGCTTAGGGGGCGGGGTGCAAAGCTTGCATCATGTTGACCTGACTTCTGGGTACTGAAGTGGAAGCCATTTGAGACCCTAACAGAGTGGTTCTCAACATGTGGGTACAAACCTTTCCACAGGGGTCGCCCAAGACCGTGGGAAAACACAGATATTTATGTTATGATGTGTAACAGCAGCAAAATTACAGTTATGAAGTAGCAACAAAAATAATTTTATGGTTGGGGGTTCACCATAACATGAGGGACTGTATTAAGAGACTGCAGCATCAGGGAGACCACTGCCCCAACACCTCAGGGCTGTGGCCCAAAGCCCCACAGCTGCAGAGCCAGCCTGCTTTGAGAAAGATGCACAGCCCACACCCAGAGGAGGTTGGGCTGGATGTGAGTCACCCAGCAAGTCACAGCCAGTGCTGACGCCTGCCCAAGCATCTGGCCATCTCTTCTGGCCTCTGTGTGCGTTCAGCTCTGCCTTTTTGTGGGCCTGTCACCAAGATGACCTGAGCCCTGAGCCCCAGGCCCGGTTTCCTTTAGTTAGGATCGGAAGGTCGGGACGGACGGGAGCATTTTCCTCTGGCCATCTGGCCCTGCAGGACTGGAGGACGCCAGGGCTGGCTGGCTGGGAGGAAATGGTTAAAGGAGGGGCCGTGGCTGGCCCAGGTCCCTCTGCCAGCAGCAAGGAGGGAGAGGGCTTCTCAAAAGCTATAAAAAGGCCTCGCAGTGTTGAGCCCCAGTGGCTGGAAGCCCGCCAGGGTTACCATGGCGATGAGGAATTAGTCCCGACTGCCAAGGCTGCTAGCAGCTCGGTACTTTTGGCTCTGGAACAAGAGTGGACTTATGTAATTCCGTGTTTATAGGCCTGGGTGGCGGACGCAGAGCTGGGCCTGAGTCTTGGTGGTGGCCCACAGTGGGTCACACCACCCCGCAGGGTATCCCTGACACGCCTCTGGTGCCCTGATTTTGGGGGACATTAGGACAGAAGCCTGCGGCCTAGCAGGCTGCTGGTCCCCACCAGGGCCTCCCCAGTCGGGGTGGGAGCCCAAGTCTCGCGGGAAGGGGTGCGGCTGCTGTGTGGGGCCGCCCCTTGCCCGCTTGGTCTGGAGGGAGGATGGCCCTGTCGCTGGCCAAGGGCTGGCCCCTAGACGCCTGTGGGTCGGGCCTCGGATACAGGGCATGCTGACCAGGGCTGGCTCACTGCCGGCCCTCGCTTGCCGCGTGGGGCAGTTCCTGCAAGTTGTGTGGAGCCCACTCAGGCTGTTGCTGGCCATGCACTGGTAAGAGAAGTTGCCTGGCTGGGGGTGCCCACATCCCCAGACCCTAGGGATGGTGCCACAGACCAGAGGGCTATGATTTGCAGGATGTGGGCAAAGGACACTGCCTGAGGACCCCTGGAATTGCCCCAGCCCCGTCTGAGGTATGGTGGCCCTGGTTCCTGCCGGCCCCCGTCAGCCAGCTGGGGTGGCTGGAGAGGCCCGAGACAGGATGTGTCTCAGGGTCCTGTGCATGGGACAGTAGGTTATCTTATCGGGAAAAGTTGTTGATATCCGGAAGACGTGAGGCACTGGGTGCTGGCTGGTGGCCCTGGGAGGGGATGTATGGTACAGACATTGTGCTTGCCTTGAGCATGCCTACCCAGTGCTTGGTGGGATAGTAGGACAGTGTAGGTCGGGCCGTGGGGTGACGGGATCAGAGCGTGGGGACTTGGGAGCTTGGGCTGGGGGGGAGCCAGGTGCAGGCATTGTGGGCCCAGCCTGCCTCCCCCGCTGAAGTGGAGCTTGGCTCAGCGCCCTGTCTGGTTTGAAATGAGGGCCACCGGCCCAGGCTTGCCCAGGGCCTTGGCAGCGCGCGAGGGGTAAACATTGGAAAGTTGGAAAGGCTTCGGAAGCTCACAGCAGCCGCCTGCGGCAGCAAGCCCAGGGCAGAGGATGGGCTTCTCCAGGCCTGGGGGTGGGGGGTTGCAGCTGGGATGTAGCTTCCAAGGATCCCCAAGCTCAGGCTATTGTGGGGGCTCCAGAAGGCACAGCTCATTTGCCTCAGACCCTAGTTGTACATCCAGTCCCGTTTCCAATTCTGTAGCTTTCAGTGTGCCCCTTAACTCTTACTCTTATTTCCCTAAGTGTAGAAAGGAGTGACGGATCCCCATGGGAGTAGAGGTAATAGGAGGAGGAATAGCGGAAGAGTAGGCTCTGGGGCAGGACTCAAGTTAAATGACTCTGGCAAGCCACTTCCTGTTTTGGAGTCTCAGTCTTCCCATCTGGCAAGTGGGCATGTAGCAAGTCATGTTGTCTAAAGGACCCGATGACACAGTTCTCTGGCACAGGGTGGGTTTGTGGTACTGACTAGGGTTGTGGTTTCTGGTGAGGATGACAGTGACAACAGCAGGCTTACCTGGGCCAATGGTGGGTACGTGCCATCTTGAAGAAACAGTGTTCATGGAGTTGGGGGGGGGGGTCAGATGGAAGTTCAAGGCATAGCCCGAGCCTCGTAGGACATACCACCTTAGTCAAGCCCTGGAACTCCCCAGCATCCAGGTGTGCCTTGAGGGAGCAATGGGAGCCCCAGGGGCTACAGTGCTGGGTGGTGTTCAGGGGTAGACTCCATATGTAATCTTCCCGGACCCCCTTGCTTTGCAGGGACTCGAATCCTGGGCTGGTGCAGGCCTTCACCTGGCCTCCCTTGCAAGCCCATTGTCCCATTTCCCCCGAGCGTGCATGGGTCCTTGATACTGCCCAGCGTGGCTTGGGGGTTGGGCCAGGCTGGGAGGTCCTGTGTTCTGCTGAAGGTGGCGATGCTTCTGTGTTTGTAAGTGACACACCAAGTGCTGCTTCTGCTGGCGCAGAGCCCCTCGTGTCTGGCCAGCAGCAGCCATCTGACAGCTCCTTTTTCTCGTCTAGGCCACCATGCTAGCTGCCCACCGCCAGTCGTCCTGGGAGTTGGGGCCTGTACATGCCCCTACTGTTCTTGTGTCTGCTTGGAGGGTGTTGGCTGGGTAGAGGCTGCCTCTGTCCCATGGGGAGTTTGGGTGATGTCCCTGCTACTGAGAAGCCTGCATGGAAGCCAGAGCAAGGTTGGGTGTGGGATGGAGAAGCTGTGGCAGCTGAGGTCATTGAACCTACATGTGCGCATGTCCATGCTTGGATGCATGCACATGTATATGCATACACGCTCATGTTCACAGCAAGTATTTGACGGTGTGACTACGGCTGGTGGGGTCAGTGTCCTTTCTCTGGCTCTGATCTTGAGAAACAGAGCTCTTGATGATTCAAGTGCATGGCACTGGGAACACCTCTGAAGGGCACACAGGGTCGTGGGACTCGCAGTGGCATCCCCAAGGGCAGCTTCACAAGTTTCCATGTACCTTGAAATAAGTGCGGAGGAAGGACCGTGGTTCCCAAGGCGGCTGTTCTGAGTTTGTGACTTGAGGTGCCTTGTAGGCTGGGTGATTTGACTCAGCTCCTAGAGCTCCATATCTTCATCTGTAGGATGGGGTGAGGGGTCAGCACCTTGTGGAGCGTGTGTGCAGTAGTCACCTGCACTGAGCGCTTATTAAAAGGGTTTTATCATACTTAGTGGGGCATGGTGGTATGTTCCTTTAGTCCCACTACCGGGAAGGCAGAGGCAGGCGGATCTCTGAGTTCAGGACTAGCCTGTTCTGCAGAGCGAGTTCCAGGACAGCCAGGGCTACACAGAGAAACCCTGTCTGGAAAAAGAACAAAAAAGTTTATCATGTCATTGTAGGGGCATTGGTTATCTCCTTCCTCCCACCATGGCTGTCTTAGGGGTAGAATTTGGGTGTCAGGCTTGGTCGTAGAGGTCCTTACCCACTCTGCCATTTTGCCAGCCATAGGCTGGATGTTTTTACACTGTGCCCTGTCATCAGATAGTGCGGTGGGCTGCTGTGGTCACCACCTGCTCATCAGTGTGATTGCTTGCGATGGCCTCTCTCTGAGGTCAGCGTGATCGTGTGGTTGGCCTGCCACCCAGTGCGATTGTCATGGTTTATCTGTTCCATCAGTGGCATGCACATTCAGACGTGGCCGGATCACTGTGGCCTCTTCTGCCGTTGGCTGAGTCTTCATGGCTGGTGGGCTTTATTGTTGGTGGGATCATCATACTTTGCCTGCTCTCTTGTTGGCGTGGTCTCCATGGTTTGCCAGTTTCACAACTGGCATGACCTTTGAGGTCCACTAGCTATGTCGTTGGCGTGGTCTCCATGGTCTGTCTATTCCTGTCGTTGGCCTGTGGTCTCCGCGGTTCATCTGCTCTGTTGTTGGCCTGAGGTGTGAACAGTGTCTCTCAGGAGCTGCTGGTTGTAGGTGGAAACTCCTCTAAGGCTTGGGCAGAGTCGGCGTGGGGCCACCGGGCACGCTATTGAGCTTGCTACTCTCAATACCTGGATGGTTCTGTCTTAGGAAGGGTTTCTAGTAAGCCACCACAACCAGTTTGGCTCACAGATCCCCAAATCAAAATCCATGGGGGAAGGAGGCAGGAACCCGGAGGCAGGAACTTAGTTAAGCAGGGGTCATGAAGGAACGCCGCTTCCTGGCTTGCTCTAGATGGCTTGCTCACTCAGTCTGCTTTCACAGACAACTCAGGGTGAACCGCCTAGTGTTGGCACCGCCCACAGTGGGCGTGGCCCTCTCAAATCAATCAAGGATCAAGAAACTTAGCCTCAGACTTGTCTCTAAGCCAGTTCGATTGGGGGCATTTTCTTAGTTGAGGTTCCCTCTTCCCAGGTGACACTAGGTTATGTCAAGTTGACAAAATGAACCCCAGAATTGCGTAGGTTACATGCATGCCGCAGGGTTGGATGGGGATTCAGGGCTACACTCTGAGGGACTTCTGTAATGTGACCAAGCGCTGGGTGAGAAGGGTGTTAGGGAAGGAAGGAAGTGTTTGTCTCATCTTGCAGTTTTTAATGGGTTCAGTCCATGATGGTGGGGGAGCTGAGACAGCTGGTCACTGCATCACAGTTCACTCTCAGAAAGCGGAGGGCAGACAGGAATTGGTGCCTAGCTGGAAAACCTCAGGGCTCCCCCCATTTCCCCCGGCCAGGTCCCATCCCCTAAACGTTCGAGCACCTGGGACTGAGTGTTCAGACACAGGAACCACTTCCCACTCAGATCCTGGCAGCCATCCTGTGGAGTGGTTCAGGCTTGTTTCTGGAGCAGAGGGCGCAGGGTCCTCCTTGGGCACAGGATGGAGAGGCAGGGAGGGGGTGTGGAGAGTGCTCTAGCCTCATGAGCTTGTGAGCTGTTGTCACTTGGAAACCTCAGACTGTCAGGATCGTTGCCATCTGCCTTCCCTGAGATGGGAGGGAAGGGTCCCTCCTGCTCCAGTGGCCCTTGAGAGGCTGAGATGTGCCTCTGTGCTTGACTGGTCCTGGGTGTTTGTCCCCACTGGGGATTTGGTGGTATCTATCTGTCTAAGTCCTTGAGTCTCTCTGAGCTCTTTGTACCTAGGCTGGTGCTTCTGAGCTGCATCCTTCCCTTTTCGGTGCTGGGAGCTGTTTATCCACTATCGAGGTGCTAACAGGTGAGGGTCATGCTGGGTGCTGGCCTGGGCAGGACTGGTCTGTTCCAGCTGCAGCCTCACTTGGTGGAGAGGTTCAGGCCACTGCCCAGAGCAGCTTCTGTTGCAAGGACACTGGTCCTTCCTATGACCTCATCACCGCACAAAAGCTCTGCCCTCCTGATGCCATCCATCACTTGGCTTATAAGTGTCAGTATAGGAGCTAGGGGGTCACAGATGTTCTACCTGTGCCCTGACAGTTTGCTCAGCTGTGCCTGCAGCATCTGCACACAGCCTCTTGGGTATTGTCACTTGGTGTCTAGAGGCAGTACCCCAGGCTTGTTCCTAGACTGAGGGGGTTGGCTTAGAGTGGTGTGTGTGTGTGTGTGTGTGTGTATGGATAGATGTATATGTGTGTGATATATGTGTAGAGTATATATGTGGTGTATGTATATACATGTGTTTGTGTGTGGTATATGTGTGCAGTGTGTGTGTGTGTGTGTGTATGGATAGATGTGTATGTGTGTGATATATGTGTAGAGTATATATGTGGTGTATTTATATACATGTGTTTGTGTGTGGTATATGTGTGCAGTGTGTGTGTGTGTATGGATAGATGTGTATGTGTGTGATATATGTGTAGAGTATATATGTGGTGTATGTATATACATATGTTTGTGTGTGGTATATGTGTGCAGTGTGTGTGTGTGTGTATGGATAGATGTGTATGTGTGTGATATATATGTAGAGTATATATGTGGTGTATGTATATACATGTGTTTGTGTGTGGTATATGTGTGCAGTGTGTGTGTGTATATGGATAGATGTGTATGTATGTGATATATGTGTAGAGTATATATGTGGTGTATGTATATACATGTGTTTGTGTGTGGTATATGTGTGCAGTGTGTGTGTGTGTGTATGTATGTGTGTGAGGTATGAGTTTGGGTATTTATGTGTAGGGTGTGTGTGTGTGTGTGTGATGCATGAATGAATGTATGTGGTGTGTGTGTGTGTGTGTGTGTGTGTGTGTGTGTGTGTGTATGTCTTGTATGTAGAGGCAGGACCCTGCTTCCTCAGACTGGCCAGACTGATGACCTGTGGCACTCACTGTGGGAAACCGGGGCATCCTTTGTGTTTACTGGGTGCCCAGCTCCTGGGAGAAGTCATGGAGATGGGGTTGGAAAGGAGGGGTCTTTATTTAGGTGTGGGTGTAATGGCCACTTTTGCCTGGGGCAGAGGCTATGAACATTCACTGGCCTCACTTGACCCTAGAATCATCCTGTTCTGTAAGTAGCTCCCCGAAAGACACAGAAAGACCTAGAAGATAGTGTGAAGGGGATAGTTTTTGTGTCATTCCGCCTTCAGGGTGCTGGTGCTTAGGGGATTATCCCGCTTCCTCCCCGGAAGGCCATGTTCTTCTCCTTGGCTCAGGGTAGCCCTGAGCAGCTCTGGGAGGCCCACTTCCCAGGCACAGCTTTCTCCTTGGCGCAGACACTTCCCAGGCTGCCCGCCCTGTTCTGGAAGACCGGGGGTGGCTTCTCCTGCCACTTGGAGCCAGAAGACCCGCCCCCTGCCTCCAGTCCTGCTTTGACAATGCGTCCTTTGTCCCCTGGTCCAGCCTCCTCCCAGCTCCCAGCAGAGTGCCTCTGCCTATGATGTCATGCCCCTTTCAGTCAGGTCCCAGGCCGGTGGCCGGGGTGGAGGCCTGCAGACTAGGAACCACTGACCTGTTCCTTACTATGACTGGGCTACCCTGAACCCTTCAAGGTCAGGGTCAATGTTCTCTCATGTGTGAGTGAGTGTGTGAGTATGTGTGTGTGTGTGTGTGTGTGTGTGTGTGTGTGTGAGAGAGAGAGAGAGAGAGAGAGAGAGAGATCCCATTTACAGAGCAACACACAGGTCCCAGCTGGGTCCTTGGCTTTGCCTTTTTCTCTCCTCTCCCGAGCCACCTCCAGCTTCTTCGCCTGTGAGTGGATGAGTCACGGAGCTGGCCTCTCCCAAGAGCCTTGGGCGTGAGACCCTGGCTTCCTGCCAATCAGAGGGGCCTCTTGGGCCAGGACCATGCCCCTAGGTGTCCCTGCGTGTGGCTTCATGCTTGGCCTCTCTGGCTACATGGAGACTCCATAGGGTCTAGCCGTGGGCTTGAGGGAGCCTTAGACTCAGATCGGGTTTAATTTAGAGCACACAGGGGTCTGCTCAAGTCTGGCTACCCCAGATCCTGTGACAGCATTTAGAAATTAGGTCTTGCAGGGTGACTGCAGATAGAATCACCGTGCATTTCCTGGGTGGTCACCATCCTTCTACAGTGCCATGATAATCAGGAGAGAGTCTCAGGAAGGAGGCCAGAATGGGCCAACATAGCCATAGTAAGGACCCCTGGACTTGCTGAGGGTGGAAGAGGCTTTCAATCTGCCCTGGAACCCTGAGAACAGCCTACCAGGCCTCCGTAGCTGAGGCAGAATCCATTTCTGTGTTTTGAAGGACCTACCTTGTGGTTTTTATAGCAATTTAGGGAAGACTTGGCCTGGAACGCAGTACCTGGGGTAGGCTCACTTGGGCTCTCCACCTGCCTGCTGTGTGACCTTGGACACTTTACTCAGCCTCTCTGCACCTCTCTCTGCACCTGTACAGTGTTTCAGATGGGATCTCAGGCCAGGCTGTCAGATGACTGGGTAGGACGCCAGCAGAGCCTGATGAGAGTCAGACACAGGGCTGGCTACCAAGATGGCAGGAGCTGTTCACGTTGGTCTGTCACCATGGCAACCACTTAGGCCCTGAGATGGAAACGGTATTGCCCTGTAGAAAGAGTCTCTTCCTCCACCGTGTCACATGGAGCTGTGGCAGGCACACAGATGGAGAATAAAAGCAGAGAGGCCTGTAGGATGTTTTCTTGCCCACCTTCACCAGGGGCTGGGTGGTCCTGGAACTTGCCATGTAGACCTTGCTGGTCTTGAATGCACAGAGATCCTCCTGCTTCTGCCCCCTAGTGCTGGGATTAAAGGTGTGTGCTACCATGACTGGCTTACTTCTTTCTATATTCTAGAAAACTGAGCTCCCATCAAGGTAGAGGAGGGTTATGGTGAAGGCAGGTGTGTGGCCCTGTTCATCAGCTCTGGGCTCCTCACCCATAGTAGCAATCCCTTTGCAGAGAGGCTACCGTGTTCCTGCAGAATCTATGTGGAGGCTTCAGTTTCTGCCAAGTATGTCCGCCGCCAAGGACTGACCCAGATCTGCAAGATCTGTGAGAAGCAGGCACTGTCTTCGAGGCCCATGTCCCTGTTAGAGTCACCAACAGTGAGGAGAGGAGTCTGGCACGCCTGCTTTGGTTCCCGCCACAGTGCTCATTTAACAACCACCTCCTTGCTCTGTTTTGTACAGAAGAAGAGGGACCTGGAGGCTGGAGATCTGTGCCAAGAGACCTTAGAGGTGTCTCAGGACACAACTCGCTCAGGTCTCCCCATGGCAATGGGAGGACTCTCTGTTCTTCTTACGTTTAGTACAGAAGTTCCAGGTGACTGAGCAGAGCTTCAGGCCCAGTTGGATCCAGGCGTTTGGTCTTTTCTCTTTGGAAGTTCGCCCCGCGCGGGAGAGCTCGCTCGCTGCTCCAGACATGCCCACAGAATCAGCGCAGGTGCCCAGTAAGATGGCACCTACCTGTGATCCCAGCATTTAGGAAGCTGTGGGCAGGAGGATCAGAAGTTCAAGGTCTCCTTCAGCTACATAGTGAATTTGAGACCTGCTACTTGAGCTGGGAGGGTGCTGTGGGTATTAGCCAGGGAGACTGGAGTATGCTCAGAGGAGGCTGGGCCCACTGCTGTCTGACTCCACAGGGTGTAGAAAGAGCCGGTGTAGACCCCCAACCAGCCTGATGTTGACTAGTTAGCGTGTCTCTTTGGAGGAAATGAAGTTTATGGACGGATGGCTCACTGGGCTGTGCACCTTGTCACCAGGGCACTGGGCCTAGCATGAGTGTTTTGCTTGTTGTAGGTATTGCTGTCATGTGGGGTACTGCCAGAGGCTTGCAAAGCTGGCTGGCGGAAGGTACACATGGGTCTATCTTGGGCCCCTGAGCGGCAGGCTGGGTTACTGGGTAGTGATCTCTTTTTCAGAGACCACACTGAGAGATGTCTCCAAGTGGAACTGGCTTTCTGGCTTTGCCTTCCTAGCTGCTTTGCTGAGATCCAGTCCAGCTCCTGGGTCTGTGCTGTTCATAGTCTTCCCTGGTTTGCATGCTGTGGGGGCCTGGTGGCTCCTCTTTTGTCTCCCGTCTAGGCCCTCTTCCCTGTATCCTTGGTGATCTGGCCCTGTCCATCCTGCATGGGCGAAGTTTCTGGAACTGCCTCTGGGTCCTAGGGTATCTGGGTGCTTACTGTCCTTGGCTCCTGGCCACAGGGTCTCCAGATTCTTCATGGTTGTCTGATGTCAGATCTCTTATTGATCATTGCTGAGTTGCTGGGCCATCACTGGTGACTGTGTATGTGCCCTGACCATGCTGATCCTTTGGTGGCCACAGATTTCTCTGCTGGTTATCAGGGAAGATCAGGTAGGTAGCGCTGTAGCTAGCCCCGAGCTGGCTGGGACAGGGAACCTGCATTGCAGGGGTCCTAAGGGTCCCAAGACTGGACAGCTAGTGACCTGCAATTTTTGACTGCAGAGACACATCCACATGTGGCGGTCTGCTATTCGTTCAGGCCATCAGTGATCTCTCCTAGATTCCTCCAGGAGCATCCTGAGGACTGTGTGTAGGGAGGGCTACACAGGGACACATCCAGTGGCTAGGCAGGCGAATGTGTGGTTTCGTGGACAGGTGGGCAAGTGGGGCTCTGGCCCAGTCTGGCTTGCAGGGTCTCATGGTTTGCATGAAACTAGAGGTTCTGGAAAGCTCTTCCCAGCCTAGGCCCACGGTGAGCTGGTGGATTGCAACCCGGCCGATTATGAGGCATTTCTAGACAGGCCCAGCCTTGGGTTTTGTGGGGTGAGGTGGGTTGAGGGGGGGCTTTACACTCATTATGCCGGGCATGGAGTCTCTGGGGCCCATAGGGAGTTCCATCAAGGGGCCTCCTGGAGGAGGCATGAGTGTTCGTGCCTGCGTGTGTGTGTCTGCCCACATTGTGATAATTACCTCAGTGTTTTGAATTGCATGGCGTCTAAGTGTTGGATGTTTTCTCAGTGTGCAGCTGATCTCCGGAGCCTTCTGACCTGTGAAATTCTGCCCTGAGACCCCTCCCCCATGCCCGCCAACTCCCTCTTCCCTATTCTAGCCGGCACTGTTTATCTCTGGCCACCTGCTTGTGTGTCACCTGGGCTCCTTTTGAGTTTCTCTTGTGCAGAGGGAGATGAAGGACCTAAGCCTGGCTGCCCAGGGTGGCTAGGCTGGAGGGTGAGGAGCTGGGGAGGAGTGGGCAGAACCTGATGTGGGGACCAGAGAACTGCATGGCCAGGCGTCACCAGCTGTGGTTCAGCCTCCCCTTTCCCCAGTTTAAAGTTAAGTAGTGGGCTGGGAGACACTTCAGTCAGTAAAGTGCTTGCCGCTATACATGCATGAGACCCTGAATTCCATCCCTAGAGCCCAGGGAGAAAAGCCAGACAGGATGGCCCGTGTTTGTAATCCCAGCTCCGGGGAGGTAGAGACAGGCTGATCAGCCTAGCTTCTCAGGGAATTCCAGGTCCCAGAGAGAGGTCCTGTCTCAAAATATAGGGTGCTTGTATCCTGAGGGGTAATACCCAAATTTGATCTCTGAATACTATGTGTGCAGCATGTGCCTGCACGTATGCGCAAATGCGCATACACACACACAAGCAAAAATTAAGCACAGAGAAAGCCATAGGGAAGAAGTGAGTCTGATTTGCCAGGAGCTAGTGGCTGGCTGCAGCCCAGGGGACACCCATGTGGCTAAGTACCAGAACCTGTGGCCCACGCTTAGTCAGAGTTCTTCAGTGCCTAGGTGGCCAAGGCCTATGTCTGGATGCTGTATGATCCTGGGCAGAGTAGTGCCTCTCTCCCACGCTGTGGTTTCCCCATCTGTTGAGTGGTTCTAGGTATGTTTGGTGTCAGGCTCACAGCCTTCAGCCACAGCAGACACCGTGAACAGGGCCCATGATGGAGACCCAACTGCTGTGCTGTAGGAAGGGGGATCCTGTGAGGGCCTCATGGAGGCTAGAGGGCTTGGAGCCCTTCCCCTGGGATAGTGCCTTTCGAGAGGTAAAGACTGGCCTGCAGCTTCCTCGTGAAGCCTCCTGCCTGAAGCACAGAGAAGTCTGTACCCAGCCCAAGGGTGCACAGCAGGGCAAGGGGTAGAGTTGTCCAGCCATTTGGGACAGTAATTTATGTGACTCTGTTGAAAGGGGATCTCTCTAGGATTAGGTGGCTCTTGATGGCATCATGTCTACTCAGTGACCAAGAAACTGTGACTTTCAGTCTCCATTGCTTTGACCATGTGCTTGATCCCAGCCTGGGGGGGGGGGCGCTGGGGAGGAGGAGCCTGTGTGGTGGAAAGGTGATGTGGGGTACAGGGTCGGAGGCCTTTAAGATTGTCCCCCAGTGTCTAAGTTTGTTCAGAAGCCTCAGAAACTGTAGAGAAGACATTGCCAGAGGACAGACTACTCATGTGTTGATACGGTGTTCCTGGCAACTTCCGGCTCCCACAGAAACACAGGAGCCGGGGGGTGGGGTGGGGTGGGGTGAGGGTGGACCTGTCTGGCAGAATGTGTGACCAGTGTGGTTCCTGTCCACAAGGCTTTAGGTGTCTCTGGGAACTGGGCTATAATGTCCTCCTGGGATCCTCTGCCCAGGGAACTTAGTATTCTGGGTTCTGAAGCCTGAGCAGGGACCCTGGGCCCCATGGTGGATATGAGCTCTGGCTGCTTCTGACGGCCACATACATTCTAATTCTGGGATACCCCTGTCATCTCCCGTTCTCCTATCAGTTTGATGGCAGTGGGTGCTATGTTTTCAGGATGTTGTAAGCTAGTGCTGCAGACAGCATGTCGAATGGCTGTCACCCCAGTTTCTCTTTATTCCACCTTCCTTGTCTAAGCTAGGCCACTGGCTGTGTCTCAGAGTGCCACATGCTGCCTGCAGTCCCAGAAGGAGGTTGCTGCCATGGGGCAGGGACACGGGTGGGCCCTTATCACTGGGGCTGCTTTCCTCTGCCGGCCACGGTCCTTTGCTGTGAGTCTGTTGTGCTAGCCAGCAAAAGGAAATGGGCAAGGGATAAGGGCAGGCATGTCACCTAAGATGTGTGATGGACAGGAATGGCCTTGGAGGATGTCCCGGCCAGAGGCCATGACTGTAGCAATGCACACCCTGGGTTCAGCTAGTCCCCGCCCCTGCAGAGTGACACGGTTCCACGGTTTCACGGTTCCATGGTTCCACGGAGGCGGTCTTGTTAAGATTGCCATCTGAGAGCTTCTTGCCTTCTGGGCTTCTCCTTTGGCGCTGCCTAGACAGGTTCCTCCTGGCAGACCGTGCAGCCAGGACCCTGCTGTCCCCAGGCTGCCGCCACTCCACCATGGGGTGTGTGAAGATGTCCCTCCCTGTTGCAAGTGTGTGAGGCTCCTGTCTGGCTCCTACCCGATGCGCTGCCATCTGCTCTCTTCCCTTCCCAGTTGCTGTTGCCCCGTCCCACAGTCTGTCTCTAGCTTGGACGTTTATAGTGGTTCACCCGCCAGCTGTACTGCCCGTGGCAAAACACGGACACCATACTGTCTCTCTGTCACCTTCTGGGGCTCCCCACGGCTCCTGAAACAGAATCTCTTTGAATTCACCGTGGTCTGTGGGGCCTTGAGTGACCTCCTTCCGCCTAATTCAGTGGTGTTCTCAGACATAGACTAGTTTCACTCCTGGGCTTTTGCCGGGATGATGCTCTCTGCCTGGGACACTCTGCTTCCTTGTTCCCATAACAGTTATAAAGCCTGTCTGTTGTACCTACCCTTTGCCTTTCTGACCTGTGCTGTGCCGCATGTGGACATTTGTGTAAGTTGGTCACACACTGTGTTGTTTTAAGTATTTGGCTCCCTTTACTCAGTGCGACATCCCTGGAGCCATCTAGTGTGATCTATGTCAGTAACCCCTGTTTTTTTTTTTTTTTTTTCCCCTTCCTGTTTGGCTATGGAGCACTCTCATTGAGTGGGCAGGGCAGGCTGCTGGGTGTTTCCACCTTGTGACCGTTGGGAATGGGGTCGTTCTCAACACACAGGCATGTCTGCATGACTCTTGAGTTCTTTGGGCTCCTGGGAGATCTTCAGATCTGTATTTTGTGTGTTGAGGTCCTGCCAACTTGTTTTCTTAGTTTGTATTTGTTTTCCAAGCTAGCTCCAAATGAGGCTGAGGGTAGGAGATGTGAAAAGTGGGTTGGATATAAACTCATAGGGATGGGAGTGGCCACCTGTGGGGGTGTGTGGTCTCCCATGGGGGTGTGGTCACTCATTGGAAAGGGGTCACCCATGAGGGTGGGGTCACTCATGGGGGTGAGGTCATAGAGTCTCTGACTTTAGGGCTACCCTGCACATGGGGATGCTGGAAAGGATTTGGTAGGGTGACCTTGGACCATGCAGCTCCTGTGTTCCTAGGGGATGCTGTGTGAATCCTGGGCCAGCTGGGCTGGGCTGAGGTACGAGGTTCTCCAGAGATGGCCTACAGAGGCATCCTCTCTGCCTCCCCTACATTTCCACTGGCCAAGAGGAAGACATTGTGAATGATTACCACCTTCCAGCCTTCCTGTGTATCCCCAAAATCAAATAGTGGTTTTGAGGCCATCCGCAGGTGTTGCATGGCACTGGACCAGGTGACCCAGGACAGTCAACCTTGGGGTGGGGTTGCACTGAGGGTGCTGTGGACTCGAGGTGTGGTGTAGACCTGTTTACCCCAGCCCCACCCAAGGCAGCAGCTTGTCCTGATCAGGCACAGGACAGCTGCCATGCTGGCCTTCACACACTCTGTGTTCATAAGTGTCATGTGACATGTCTCATTTTGGTGCAAGGTAGTCTTTGTGAGCCAGAGTTCTTGGTAGCAAGTAACAGAAAGTCAGCCAAGGCCGCCAGAGCAAAGCCACGCCTGCCCAGGGTCCTCTGGGATGGCTGGCTGCTGGCTTTGTCAGCGGAGTTACCTGCTTATCCCTTTCTTTCTGCCCCAGGCTCACTTGTGGTTGGTGATGGTGTCCATGCAGCTGGTGTGGAGAATACTTGGGCTTACTACAAACTGGGGGCACACCGTGCTCTGGCCCCGTGAGTGCACACTTTACCTGGGATGTGGGGATTTAGGAAGCAGGCCTGTAGCAGAGATCTTCTTGTCTACAATTAGTAGTTGGTTATTTTGTTTGTTTGTTTTTGTTTTGTTTTGTCTTTTTGGATTTTTTGAGACAGGATTGTACTGTGTATTCCTGGCTTTGAACTTGGAAATCTGCCTGCCTCTGCCTCCCAAGTGCTGGGATTAAAGGCGCGTGACACCACTGCCCAGTGTTTTTTGTTTTTTTTTTTTTTAAACATTTTAAACTGGGAATTTAGCCCAGGACTTCACAAATGCTAGGCAAATGCTGTATTACTGAGCCATGCCCCTGCCCAGACCTGCCACTGGGATTGTAGGAAGAAGTACTACCACTGAGCTATATCCCCAGCCCTTTTCACTCCTTTCTCCCTCCCTTATTTCCTTTCTCCCTTCCTCCTCCCCTCCTCCCCTCCCTCTTTGTTTCTTTTTCTTTTTTCCCAAGACAGGCTTTCTCTAGGTAGCCCTGGCTGTCCTAGAACTCACAACTCACTTTGTAGGCCAGGCAGGCCTCGAACTCAGAGAGATCCTCTTACCTCTGCCTCCCTAGTGCTGGGGTTAAAGGCGTGCGCCACCATGCCTGGCTTCTTTTCACTTTTCAAGATAGGGTCTCACTTAGTTTCTCTTGCTGACTTTGGATTTGCAATCCTCCTGTCTCAGCCTGCTTAGAAGATGAACAGGTCTGTGCACAGTGCTTGCCTGTGTCGCCTTCTGACCCTTTTGCTTTGTGTGCCCCCGGATCTCTGTGTGCCAGAGTTTGGTGTTGCTGCCACACGGGAGGAAACATCTCAAAGGTGTGACCTGGGAGAGGAATATGTGTGTGTGTGTGTGTGTGTGTGTGTGTGTGTGTGCGCGCGTGCACATGCATATACATGGGAATATTTAGGAAGTTCATTGGTGTCATCTTGTTGACCCTGAGGGGTAGGGACAGTGCCACCTACATGTTGGAAATGAGAGAGCTAAGGTTCTGAGAAGGGGACCGTACTCCCTGAAGCTGTGGTTCTTGGCATGGTTCTTGGTCCAGTGTTCTTGTGTTCATAAGTGTCATGTGACATGTCCTTTTGATGATAGGTTCTGTGTGAGCCAGAGTTCTTGGTAACAAGTAACAAAAAGCCAGTCAGGGCCATCAGAGCAAAGCCACACCTGTGCAGAGTGCTCAGGGGTGGCTGTCCACTGCATTCTCAGGTTGACTTACCTGCTCATACCTCAGCCAGTCACCACCTCCCCTTCCTGACCGTCTTACTGGCCGTGCCTGGGTCACATGGCTCTTCTTGGGGCCTGGGATGGAATGTCAGGTGCACACTGGTAGGTTAAGGAGGGACCGAGTGCATATGTCAGGACCTCCAGCTTAGGAAGGGTTTGGATCTGCAGTCTTCTCCCCTCCCTGCTTCATTTCCCTGCATGAGATCTGTCACAGGCCATCTGTGGCTTGCTTGGAGGACAGTTGCTACCAGTTAGCCCAAGAGGAAGGGCTGGGGTTAAATTACAGGGAGCTAGGGGTCTGGCCAGTCTCCTTCTCATCCTCATGTATCATTGCTTAGGATACAGCTCCAGCCTCAGCTCTGGGTGTAATGTGAAAAGGCAGGGCCTTTCAGGAAAGAGAAGAAGGACCATAGGGCTGTCTCAGACTTCCCGCTGGGGCTTCCCTGGCTCCTGCAGTCTCTTGGTTCCCATTCTTGAGAGCACTGACTATTGTTGTAACTTGTCTTATATTAGTCATGGAGGTTCCTGCCTGGAAGGTGGCCTTTATCATCCTGGACCTGTTTGTTGCCCAGGATGGATTTGTTGTCCAGGATGCTTGTGTCTGGTTCAGGCCGTCCCTAGTGTGGCCCTAGGCATCCTGTTCCCTGACTCCCAGTGGCAGTAGGCCAGTCTCCTCTGTGTCCTTTCCATATCATGAATCAGTCTCTAGCTGAGGACGAAAGAGCAGCCAGGCAGCCTTGCTTTAGCAACTGTGTCGCTCTGTGACCCATAGTGGGTCACTGCCATGTACCACTCTGCTAGCACACAGCTCAGGGACAGGCCCAGCAGCTGTGAACTGGAGCTGCTAGGGGCTTTTGAAGAACTTTGCCCTGGAGATCTGGAAAGTCCCAGCTATGGGATGAACTGGCTGACCAAGGTGGGTGTGGGAGCCGTGCGGATGGCTGTGGGTACGGTGTCCACGCCGAGGCTCCCAAGCCTGCTGGTTGAGGCCTGTTGCGTAGGGAGATGGCTTGTGGAGGCTAGGCACAGTGCTTTGGCATTGGGCTGTCCTTGAGCGGAGGCTGAGGCAGGAGGAAGGACTAGGCCGCAGTGGCTGTGGACCAGCTGCCTCCTGTTCAATTTGTTTTTTTTTCTCTTCTCTCCACAGGCACCTGTGACGAGGTCACCTGCCAGCAGATGACCGAGACCAGCCCTTAGTCCTAGGTGTGGTCAAGAGTGTCTTGGGCTCCAAAGCCTACCTGGACCCTACCACCATGTCAGGATCCACACAGCCTGTGGCACAGACATGGCGGGCTGCTGAGCCCCGCTACCCACCCCATGGCATCTCCTACCCGGTGCAGATAGCCCGGTCCCACACGGTAAGGGGCATGTCTGCTCAGTACCACTTCCACTACTGCAGTGCATCTTCTGAAGCCAGGCTGCTGCGGCCCGTGCTGATTTGGTCTCAGTGGGGACACTGGTGGCAGTCAGGTGTGGTGATGGAGGCCTGTAATCCCAGGATTGAGGTGGTGAAGGCAGGAGGGTTTCAATTTTGAGACCAGCCTAGCTGGCTACGTAGCAAGTCTTATTTTAGTATGGGAAGGTGGAGGCTGAGGCTAGGCTGTGTGGATACGCTGCTTATATCTTGTGGACTTGGCAAGTACAATAGAGCACCCACGGTGTCACCCCCCTCCCCTCCGACCCATTTCCACCATGTTTGGGACTGGGGAGCTTTTGGGGAGGGAGACTGAGGTTGCACTTCTTCCTAACCCTCAAGATCTTCGTGCCTATTTCAACTGTAAGACTCTGAGCCCCAGAGCAGTGTCCACCTCTGCCAGGGTCCTGTTCCTGCTCATCTCGTACTGCTAGAGGGAGCAGACTGGGCTTTTCTTGTTGCCTGCTGTGTACTCTTTCTCTGGGCTGTGGAGTAATGGGGTGTGATGTGAGATGGAGCAGCCACAGCTGGGTGGGAGTGCGCATGCGTGCGTGTGTGTGAGCAGGAGAGAATGTATGTCTAGGCTTGTGTCTGTCCCTCCTGGGTGGCATGGTCCATTTCTGTGTGGGACGTGGTTCTACTTGTGAGTCAAGAATGCTTTCTCATGAGCCCCAGAGCCTGGCCTTAGGGTACCCAGCTTCATACTCTCGGTGTGTGGAGCAGCTGAGGCCTGGAGGGAGAAGACAAACCCTAACCATTGGCCTGGGGCAGCCAGTGTTGGGGTTCTACATTCCCTAGCTCCCAGCCTTTACACCACCACACAGCAACCATGATGCACTGGGTGACAACCAAGCCAGCGGCAAGGACATCTACTCTCCAGGCTGGCGAGTGACCCAGACGGGCCATTTACTGTTTGGGGGGGGGGGCCCTCAGTTCTGTCACCTATAAAGCAGGGATGACAGCAACACCCACAAGAAGGCCTATGCATGTCCCCATGTGGCTATCTGCTGTCACCATAACTTGGTGACTGTTAAAGCCATTTCCTGATGGGCCCTGCCTGGGGTTCTATCATCTCTTTGCCCTCCCCTCCTCCCCTCCCCCATCCCAGTCCCCCCAGGCAGATGTCTGTGGCTTCTTCCCCTTCATTCATTTTGCTCATCCACCCAGCCTCTGGCTGTTGTGTGTCCTTCCCTCATTCCTGAATTCTTGCTCTTTGCCTCATTTGTGTCCTCTCCCCAGTATTTGGGGTCACTGGCTGACCCTAGGCACCGCCCACTCTCCTGCTGGGCCATTGGTGACGCAGGATGCCGCTGGCCCAGACCCAGTAGTTACTGATCCTGTGGCCTGATGGGATAGCTTACAGTTTGGAACATGTCTGTCCCCTGGTGGGGACTTGCT
This sequence comes from Mus musculus, assembly GCF_000001635.26. NCBI lineage: Eukaryota > Metazoa > Chordata > Mammalia > Rodentia > Muridae > Mus > Mus musculus. Next base: position 125,123,315 of record NC_000071.6, on the reverse strand, counting down.
TGCTCTTTGGCCTCTGTTCATCCCCAGGGTCTGTGGAGGGTTTCTCTCTGGGAGACTGTTGAGGCCTCATTACTTTTCTATGCTGGCTTGGTGAAGCCTGGCATATGGAGCCCTTGGTCCTTTTCAGCCTTCCCCATAACCCCGCCCCAACCCTGCCCCACAGCCCCTCCTCCACCCTCTTACCCAGGCTCCTCCAATAGCCCCGACCTTCCTGCAGCCTGCCCTCTCAGCCCACCCTCATTTCCCCAGACTTCCCCAAGGCCCTTCCTAGTCCCCCCACCCCCACTGTACCCCATCTCTTTCCTGTGGCCCAAGGATAAGTAGAACACAGACTGGAAAAGACCACGCGCTTTCCCCCTTAACACTTGTGTCTTAGGAAAGAGAGGCCTGAGAAGAGAAGCCATGGATCCATAGCAAGGTGACACCCCGTAGGGGGAGAGCCACTGTGTGTGTTCTAGCCCTGGTGCGGACCAGCTCAGCCTGTGGTGTCCTGGGCCTGGGGAACATGATGGGCCACTTTTTTTTTTTTTTTAAGATGTATTTATTATTATATGAGCTGTCTTCAGACTCGCCAGAAGAGGGCGTCAGACCATGTGGTTGCTGGGATTTGAACTCCAGACCTTCAGAAGAGCAGTCTTAACCCGCTGAGCCATCTCACCAGCTCTTCGGGTCTGGGCCACTTACATACTCTAGCAGGTCTGTCTTCCCGGAAGCTCTGCCCTCTCAGTCAAGTGAGCCACTTATAAAATGGCTGGGGTTCTGCTGAGGTGGCATCATGACGTGATCACTTGGGACGTGAGCCGGTTTCTGTGTGATGTGACAATAGGGACGGCAAGTATAGAGGACCCCCCCCCCCCCTACAGCATCAGGCTGTCAATCCCCTCGTTTCACCAGGGGTAACATGCTGCCTATCAGCACCAGTCTTCGCTCCCCAGACCCTCTGGTGTGTCTCCCTCCCCTGCCTGCATGCTGCTGGCAGTGGGGTGCAAGAGCCACGTACCCGCAGGTCAGTGTCTGGCAAGGTGTGTGTCAGGGACGCCTGACAAAATTGGCTGTGCCTAACCTTGGCCTTGGGCCTAGCTGGCTGACTCTTGGTTGAGGGATGGACCTGTGGGCTGTTGTTCAGTTGGTCACAAACTCTGCTCTGCCACCCAGGGCTCAGCCTGCTCCTGTCTAATGGCACTGGATGCTGGCCGGGGCTGATGTCCTAGGTGTGTGGGCACATCGTGGGGTCCTGTGCCCACCTGCTGTATACTGTCTTAGGGTCCTCATCTGTCTGTCCGTCCATTCATTAACTCTCTGGCTCGGTCATTGACCTGTTTGCTCATTCATCCACTCATTAGTGGATTCACTTGTCCATTTGCCTGACAAATACAGGTTAGATTTGTCACATGCCTTGGAGACCGAGCTGTGAAGGCAGAGATGCCCCCTCTCTGGGGAAGTCGACATTCTCTTGGGGTACAGTGGAACAAAGATGGGGCTAGAGGAGGCCATATTTAAGTGGAGAGACAAATATTGATGGTGGAGCTGGGACCCAAGAGGACAGACAGTGGGTGCATGGTGTCTGGATGCACAGCGTCACAGAAAACCCTGACTTGAGGCTCTTTTGGAATGAACATTCCGTTCAGGGGTGACAGGGGTAGGCTGAACTCCGCCTCCGTGTGATTTTGTGTGGCTCTCTACGTCTTAGACTCGTGCTGGGGTACAGTGCATTTGTTTCTTGGGGCTCCCCTCTTGTTCTGTTTGTAGTGGAAATATCCAGGGGCTGGGGTGGGCCTCTACCCCTGAGTCAGGTGTTATAATCAGTACGGGGCAGGCTTGAAGCCTGTGTCCTGTGACTGTCTCCGTTCCCAGCGGAGGGGCCAGTTGAGCCTCACCTGTACTATTCTTGCTGTGTGACCAGGAAGAGCTGTTCTTGCTCATCATTCTCTTGATGTTCAGATCGCCCATGATATCCTCCTTCTGGAGCTGCTTTTTTTGGGGGGGAGGGGTTGTCACATTAGTCAGCTTGTGCAGAGGGCTTGGTTACGGCGACCTAAGAATGGGATCATTTCTCTTGATGTCGTCCTTGCAGGGCCATCCTGGTATCCTTGTCCTTCTAGGTCGTGTTTTGCAAAGTCTTGATTGCCCGCTCCTTCCCTTGCAGTTTGGTCTCTGAGGTTTTCCAGTTGCTTGCCGTCTAGGGTCAGGATCCGGCTGCTCCCCCCCAGCGCATATGACTGCTACCATTGGTTCTTTGCAGTGAGAACTGCTTTAAGACACAGAGCCCGGGGCTGGAGAGAGGCCTCTGCTCAGCAGTTAAGAGCCTGCGCTGCTCTTTCAGAGGATCTGAGCTTGGTGTCAAGCACTCTCGTCCAGCAATGCACAGCTGCTTCTGACTCCAGGGGATCCAGTGTCCTCATGTTCTCTCTGGCTTATGTGGGCGCTGCACACATAAGACATACACACAGATACATAATTAAAGATAAAATGAAATCTACAACAAAATAAAAAGGGCTAAAAAGGAGAGGAAAATATGCCAAAGGAAAACTAAGTGACCTATATAGGTCATGCTGTCCACAGCCATACACGAGTCAGACATTACTAATCGATTGCCGTGCATGTAAGCAAGCATCCAGGCTGACAGAACAGATTGATTGGTCTGGCACAAGGCGGAAACCTGTCTTGTTTTTCTTATTAGAGATGGTGTGCACACTGACTCTCCTCTCCCACTTCCCTCATTTTCCCCCAGCGATAAAGTGATCTTAGTCCTGGTGAAAAATGTAAGAAGGCTTTATGCAGGGGTTTGTGGGATCCAGGTTAGGGCTGAGGGTGTAGTGGGTAGTGAGGGCGCCCGGCACCGCAATGAGACTTCAAGGTTGGGGAATTTATCACCTATGTTGACTCCCTGGCACTCTTGCTGCAAGGGTAGGCTAAGGTTGAGGTCTACTTTATGCACCGTGACGACCCAGGTGTGATGAGCAATCACATTGTTGTTCAAAGGGGGAGGGTGTAGCTTGCCTCTGCCTCTCCCCCTCCCCACACTTCATAAAAGAAGCTAGCTGTTTTTCTCACGGTGGGCGGGGCACCTGAACAGCAGCTTGGCTGGGACCTGCGTTTACATAGCTCCATCTGCCCTGGCTACGTAGTGCACACCCCCCAACCCCCTTTCCTGTCTGAGCCTGACTCTTCACCGGGATACCTGTCCAAGGATACTTGGGTCTCTATTGAAGGCAGATACATTTCTGCTCCATGGGCCGCTCCATGCTCAGCAGTGCCCTGCTAGGGCAGCTCCCAGCCCTATGTCTGTAGGCAGGGCCTGGGAGAGGTGATCCGTTCTTCTCTCAAAACCTGCAGCAGGGTGGTGTGGGCAGGGGTGAAGGTGGGATAGGCAAGCCGACCCTCTAGCCTGTAGCCTTAGGGGACCTGTGCTTAGACCCACTGCCCCTTCAGGTGCACCAGCTGGAGAGTGAGGCAATACAGGAACACCACAGGTCCCAGAGAAGCCCGAGTGGAGGTGTAGAGTCCAGTATTGTGGTTTATTACACTCTTCTACACCCCCAGCAGGATCTTGTAGCTAGACAGGGCTCTAAGCATGGTGGGACCATGGTGGTGGCAATTGTAGCTTGAGGATATAGACTGGGAACCCATCTGAGCCTCTTGGTGCAGGGTGGCAAGGAAGCTGTCGTTGTTCCTGTGCTCGCTCACTGTTCCCTTTCTTCTACAGGACGTGGGGCTGCTTGAGTACCAACACCACCCCCGTGACTACACCTCACACCTGTCACCCGGTTCCATCATCCAGCCACAGAGGAGGCGGCCCTCACTGCTGTCAGAGTTCCAGCCTGGGAGTGAACGGTGAGGAGAAGTTGTGATGTCTTAGTCTAGGCTGTGGTGTCTCTGAGGTAGATACCGAGGCTTTTTGGTGGGTAAAGCTGCAGGGGCCCAGACTTTAGCCCTTCCTAGTGCCACTTATTTCTGGTGGCATCCTAGGGCCATGACAGGGCCGTGCTTTCCCAAGAGCAGGGACTTGTCGGCAGAGGAGGCAGCTATGACCATCTACCCAAGGTTGAGGAGAATGGTTAAGAGCAGAAGGCTCACACCTCTCCGCCTGCTGGCTAGATCAGGTTTAACAGCAGGAGTGCTGTGATCAGCTAGTGATGTCTGCCCAGGGAGAGTGAAAAGGAATAGTGTTGTGTATGCTGTTTTGTGCATAAACCTCATGGTGCTTTTCAAGCCTGTGCTTTAAAACACCCAGGGGTTTGTTAAAATGTAGAGTCTTGGTCAGTAGCAGTGCAATGGGTCTTACGGTTTGCATTTCTGGTTAGCTCAGGAGGGTCTGTGGGATCTTCAGGCTGCAATGAGTGGTTCAGGCTGGGTAGTCACAACAAGGCCTCACGAGACAGAAGCATGTCCCCTCCTGTAGGGGGAAGACAGAGGAACCTTCTAACAAGGCTCCTCATGAGAACCTGGCTAGGTGGACACCTGGAGTCTTGGTCCCAAGCTTCTGTCTCCTATGTGATGTGCATTCCTGGCCTCTCACAGGTCTCAGGAGCTCCACCTGCGCCCTGAGTCCCGCACGTTCCTGCCTGAGCTGGGCAAGCCCGACATAGAATTCACCGAGAGCAAGCGCCCCCGCCTGGAGCTACTACCCGATACCCTGCTGCGCCCATCACCCCTGCTGGCCACTGGGCAGCCGAGTGGGTCTGAAGACCTTACCAAGGTATACCCCAGCCAGGCCTGTGGGCTCTATTTATTGCTGCTGTCACTGCTGCTATGGGCAGGAAAGGGCCTGGGGGCGGAGGCAGGGAAAGGCTGGGTGGAAGGAGGGAGGGCAGCTCTGGTGTGGGTATGAGGGTGGGACTGAGCACTGGAGCTGCCACCAGGTAAGGAGAGAGGGTGTGGGTGATGGAAAGAAGTGGGAAGGTATCTTTAGGTGGCAGGGAGTGTACAGACCCTGTGGCGGGACGCAGTGTGTGGCTGTTATCACTGGCTGGTGTGACTGGGAAGTGCAGAGTGAGGGTCCTGCAAAAGCCTTGGAGTTGGGGTGGGGCTGGGCTGTACAGGTGACAGCTTGTGTGGAACAGTGGCTTGCAACTCCTCAGGCTTCATGTAGCAGACTGCACAGCCAGGGCAGCCCCATGTTTGAGCAAGTATTCAGGAAGGCGACCCTAGAGTCCCTTCAGATGAGACAGAAAGGATGGCACAGTGCCTGGCATGTCAGGGTCTAGAGTTGAGGGCCTCAGGAAGATTGACAGACAGATCTGCTGCTGCCCAGGTCTGAGTGGCTCCTTGGGTGCCAGGTAGGCTGGATGGGTCTATGTCTGTAGCCATGTGGGCCTGCCTGAGGAGCCCCAGAGCAGTGTCAGGCCAAGCCCTGTTTCCACAGAGGCTGTCACTCGCCTTGTCTTGGCTTAGTCCCATGTGTTCACACACCCTGGTATACTAGAGAATGAACTCGGGACCTTGTCTACCCTAGGACAGTCCTCTGCCACCAAGCTGTATCTTTAGACCTCTTTTAATATATATATATGTATGTATGTATGTACACACATATTACTTTTTCCCCCTAAATGGGGTCTTGCTAAATTGATCAGGCTGGCCTTGAATGTACTCTGTAGTCTGGGCAGGCCTTGACATCAAAGCCTTGCATATAGTTCTGCACAGCTCTGATGACAGGCTAGGACTCCGAGCCAGGCTTGCTCTAAGCCTTCAGTCTGTTCTCTAGCTCTCCCTTTGTTCCAGCTGTGCTGTCCCAGGCTCGGGCCTCTCTGAGCCTAGCTTGCTCCTTGTTAGTCAGTAGCAGACCGACCTTAAGTGACCCAGGCTATCTGGAAAGAGGGTTTGGCTGTGAGCCTTGAATACACACCTTCAGGCTGGACCAGGTGACAAGACCAGACTCTGGTCTCCATAGGAGAGTAAAGATGCTGGCATGAGTTCTGGAATGTTCTTGGCGTCTTAGAGCTATAGGAGTCCAGCCCATTCCCAGTGCAGTCTGTTCACCCCTGTCAGACAGGTGACCTAAGGCTGGCGCCAGGATATCAGGACAATACGGCCTTGTTTCCTGGACATTGATTGGGGTATCCTCATTCCCTGCCCCAGACTATCCCTGGGAAATAGGACAGTTCCAGACTGACACGTCACCCAGCTCTGTCTGGCAGCTCACTCTCCTCTGTTGCTCCAGGACCCCTCCCCCTTTCTCTTCTACCCACTTAGCCCATGAGCCAGCACCCATATCCTGTCCTGTAGACAACTGGCCTAGCCACTGCCTATCCTGGGTCGGCCTCAGTTGCCCCAGGCCACCGTCACTCACCTGGACTGTGGCAGTGACCTCTCATCTTCCCTGCCACTCTCCCTTCACCGCTGGGTCATGTGGAGACAAGCAGGGTCTTCGGTCCTAAACCTCCTTGCTCAGGCATGAAAGTCTAGCTCCTTTTCAAGTGTTTGGCCATCAGGTCTGGTGTGATGGGGCACTGAAGTCACCTCTCCATACCACCAGTCCCCTGTGTATCTTTGTGGCCTCTTAAACCTGGCCTGGCCCCACCCCTAGGCCCTGAAACTGCTGGTGTGCATCTGGTTGCCCTCTGTTCCCTCAGACGCTTGCTGGACTGATGGCAGTGGGTACCCAAGGCTGGCTGGTGGGATGTCGTGAAGTCTTGGCAGGGTACCCTGCTGACCACACTGGGTCTGGACTTGGCCCAGGTGTGGCCACTGGGCTGTCCTCCTGCACTCCTGGGTGATCTGTTCCCTCTGTCTTCTGGTCTCTGGCATCACCTTCTTGCTCAAGTGTTACTCCTTTCTCCCCATCATCCCTTTTGCCCTGTGCTCGCCCCTTCTCCCTCCTCCCCTCTCCTACCATCTCTCTGCATTGTCTTCTTCTAGCTCCAGTTATCTTTGTCCCCACCCTTCCCCCCAGCTGCCCATTCCAGTCACCATCCATCTTCCCTGCTTGGTTGCCATAAACCTCCTAACAGCTGCCCCATCCATCCATCTGGCCTCATCTGTCTGTCCATCCATTTGTGCTGTCCATCTATCCCCCGCCCCACTCCTGGGTCCTGTGACTGGTGCACCAGGATGGTCATTTCCTGGCTGGCTGGGGACAGCTATCTCTGTGCATTCAGACTAGGTGACTGCCATGCCTTAATGCTGTCAGGAAGCTGAGCGTGACATTTGTTCACTGTCTGGGGAACTAGGGACCAGGCTTGAAATGGGAGTGACCACTCAAGACAGTGGGGTGGGGTTTTCCTTCAGCCTGTACTGCAAGTGGATGAGTCAAATGTCTGCAGGCTAGGTGGGGGCCAGTGTGGGGTGGGCAGCAATGAGGAGGCATAACCAGGAAGGCCACAAGGGTGATGTGCTAATACCAAGTATACACTTCACAGTCTGTCATATGCTAAGGTCTTCCCAGAACTGTGGAGGCAACCTAGGACATCCCTGTTTGGAGCTTTGGTTGAGAGTTAAAAGTAGGGGATGGGATTCAGGTAGGCAACTCCTTCGGGAGGCTCTTCCCTGCCCTGGATCCCCTGCTATCCTGAGCTTCTCTCCCTGCTTCTTAGAAGGCAGGAGAGGCTATGCGTGGTAAGCCTTCATCCGTGGGTAGTAGATGGGTGGGTGTCTCAGGACCAGCTCTGTTCTGGGTTTTGTATCTCTGTAGGAACCTGTCAGCCTCTGCTGTCACTAGCTGCTTGCCAGAGTGCCCCAGATCTAGCCTGTGGCTCTGCTGAGGGTTTTGTCCTCGAAGTCACCACTGAGGCCACGTGGGGCTCAGGTGTTCCTGGCACCGTGTATTAGTTAGGGATTGCCATTGCTGTGATGAACTTGGGGAGGAAAGGGTTCATCTGGTATTTTGGTCCATATCACCGTTCATTAAGGAAGGAAGTCAGGACAGGGACTCAAACAGGGCAGGAACCTGGAGGCAGGAGCTGATGCAGAGGCCATAGATGAATGCTGCTTTCTGGCTGGGTCCTCCCCCAGCATCACTAATTAAGAAAGAGCTAGACACACAGGCTTGCCTACAGCTCTATCTTATGGAAGCATTTTCTCAATTGAGGTTCTCTCTTCTCAGATATCTATAGCTTAAGTTGATGGATAATAAAGTTAGCCAGCCCAACTGATCCCTTGTCAACTTGACATAAACACATCACTATTCACCCATAACCTTTCTTTTCTTGTTCTTCCCCAAGATTACACATTAATCCTCTTAAAATATCAGTCTTGCGCTGGAGAGTTGGCTCAGCGGTTAAGAGCACCGTCTGCTCTTCTAGAGGTCCTGAGTTCAATTCCCAGCAACCACATGGTGGCTCACAACCATCAGTAATTAGACCCGATGCCCTCTTCTGGTGTATCTGAAGACAGCTACAGTGTACTCACATACATAAAATAAATAGATCTTTAAAAAAAGTATATCAGTCTTTTAAAATTCAAAATCTCTATAAAACTCAAATTTCATTTTTTTTTAAGTTTAAAGTTTCTCAACTGTGGGTGCATGTAAAATAAAAAATGAGTTAAATAATTTATTTCAAGAGGGCATAGTCACAGTCAGATCGAAGAAAAACCCAACTCACAGTGTGGGATTCACTCATGATCTCTGGGCTCCTCTGAAGAAGGGCTTGTCTTCTAGGCTCTGGCAGGCTCCACTCCCCGCTGCTGCTGTTCTTGTGGTTAACCCACAGTACTGGCATTTCCAAAACGTTGGGGTCTTCTGCTGCTGCTGGGCCGCACTCTTCACCAGTAGCCTCTCCTGAGCTCCCTTCATGGTACCAAGTCTCAGCTTCTCTGCATGAGCCCTTCAGTCCTGGCCCTTCCGCTGCCACTGAGGCTGCACCTTCACCAGTGACCTCTCCTCTCACAGTGCCTAACCCCAGCTTCCCGCCTTCATGACTTTAAAACCAGTACCACCTGGGTGACTCTTACCTTACCAAGTTTGGCTTGAGAGCAAGGTACAGCGCTGGCTGCCTCTGGAACATAACTAGCGTCTGTGAGCTGGGTCTCAGGAAACGCTCGTTAGAAGATTTCCTCTCAGTGATGCAGCTCTGTTCTTAGTCACCACCGATGCCTTTCTTACCTCCAGGTGACCAGCATCAGTTGTCCCAGTAAAGCAAAGGCTGCACTTCAGTAGCGCTGGTCTCTTGTTAAATCATGGCTGACTCTTCAGTCCGGGCTAAACAGACACCACAGTCTTAATTCAAAATAGCAAATACACAATAGCCCCGAGAGACTTAATGTAACACTCAGAATTCCTTCCAGAATGGCACAAGCCAGACCTCCGTCATTGGCATTTCTCAGTGTTGTTTTCTTCCACATTTCCACAGAATAACTCACTGAACTTTTAAACACTCGATGGGTTTTCTTGTCCAAAGTTCTGAAATCCTTCCAAAATCCCCACCAACACCCAACAACAACAACAACAACAACAACAACAACACGGTCAGGTCTGTCACAGCACCGTCGCAGAATTCTCATACCAATATCTGTGATAGTTGGGGTTACGTTTGCTGTGATAAACCACCATGACCAAAATAACTTGGAGAGGAAATTCGGGTTTATTTTATTTGGCTTATGTGTCCAATCACTGTTCATCATCAAAGGAGTCAGCACAGGAACAAACAGGGCAGGAAGCTGGAGGCAGGAGCTGATGCAAAGGCCATGGAGGGATGCTGTTTACTGGCTTTCTCACCATGGCTTGCTCAGCTTGCTTTCTTATAGGACCCAGGACCACCAGCCCAGGGATGGCTCCACCCACAAATGCTCTAGACCCTCCCCCATCGATCCCCAGTTAAGAAAATGCTCCACAGGCTTGCTGACATTCTGATCTTTTGGAGAGGCATTTCCTACGTCCAGGCTCTTCCCTCAGATGGCTATAACTTGTATCAAGTTGACATAAACCTAGGCAGCACACACACACACACACACACACACACACACACGTTTAGGGTCTCTGCCTTGTTTCTCTGTCTCTCATTCTGTTTCCGCTGGATTGTATGGCTCTGTTTCTGACTGTCTGTCCCTCACTGTCTCAGCCTCTCGCCTTCCCACCATCTGTCCCTCTCTCCCCTGCCTGGGCCCCGTCTGGGCTGGAGCCAGGCTCCAGGGGGACTGGGTGGGTGAGGAGGGAATGCATACAGCTCTGAGCAACTGAGCAACTGTGGGTTGTGAGGAGTCCAGCTGGAGGCAGGAGCAGGGGTTTTGGGGGAAAGTTTCTGCCCCCCCCCAACATTTGGCAGTACCCTCCTGCTCGGGCTGCCCAGTGCCTTGGCTGTTCATTTGTTTTGGGGGACTTCTCTTGAAAGGTCCTTGGGCAGTTGGGGCCTGGGACAGCAGCTTAAGCACAGACCCTGAACTCAGGTGCCTATAATGAAATCCAGGTTTGGTGGCTTCTGGCTGAGCTCAGCCCTTGTGTCTGACATCACCATGGCCCATGCTGCTTCTTGGAGTGCTTGAAAGACAGCATGTGTGACTCTGGGAACCCCACAGAGGTGACTCTACCCCTCACAGGTCCCCAATCCTTGGCTCTGCTGGTCCAGCCACTTCTGCCATTCCTCTAGCTCTGGCCTGGAAGCTGCCGCTGTGGCTGTTGGCCACAGGCCTCTACAGGAACTGGAAGAGCTCAGCCTTGGTTCTCATTCCCAGGCCTTTTGTGACAGGTCTTTATGTCAGAAATGGAGCATTTCTTACTGCTGCCTTGGAGCTTTCTGCCTAGGCACAGGACTGCAGAAAGTGACTGACTCAGTGGAGTCTGACTAGTTAGCTGGAGTGAGTCTAGCTGACTGACTGACTGACTGACTGACTGACTGACTGACTGACTGACTGGGAGAGAACCTGTTTTACTGACTGAGACTGAGGAGAGCCTGACTGATTGACTGACTGGGGGAGAACCTGACTGACTGATTGACTGACTGACAGATGGACAGACGAGTATATGACTGGCTAAGGGAGTCTAAGGAGAGAACTAAATTGCTGCCTGGTTTCTGGTTGGGCTTAGGGTTTCTCTGTCCTCAGGCTTGGGACCTACAGAAGGAGGGGGTCATCTGCAAGCAAAGTCACCTGCCACTTAGAGGCTAGCCTGTCAGGTGTCTCCGGTGTGTTTTGGCATGCCAGATGCCATCTCTCCTGCCATTGGCTCGCTGTCTATGAAGCCAGTAGCAGGACAGTCAGGAGTCAAGGTTTCATCCCTCTGGAAAGTGTTCCTCCATCTGTGAGGGAGCCGTTTGTCTGGCTTCTCCCAGCCCTGCAGTCTGTTGTGGGTGGATTCCCCCTGTCTGGATGTTTCTGTGATTGTGTTTCACTGCCTTTGTTCTTGTGTCTTACTATGTGGGAGCATGTGCATCAGAAAGGGGACCTGCTGTATGTTTGTACACTGTGGGGGTTCTGGCTCGGGTCATATGCGTGATCTTGAGGATGAAGCACCATGAAAGACAGCTTGATCTAGCTGGTCCAGGAAGTGAGGCTCAGCCACATGGAGTGGCTGGTGTTGCCAGCTGCATTTTCCGTGCTGTCCCAGACTTGGAGATGGAGCCTTCTGTAGGTGGCATGGTTTTGGAGCCCATCCTGGACTGTAAGAAGTCTGGTCCATGGTTTCAGGTTGCACGGTCCCACTGCTGACACCCTTATTCCAAATCTGTTTCTCCCTCTTCTGCTTTTGGGGAGCAGAGCAGAAGGGACAATATGATCTCCGGGCTCAGGGTTTTGTCCTCAGTGCCACCTTCTGTTTGGAGATGGATACTGAGAGTTTCCTGGGGGATTCTGTTGGGAGGAGAGCCTGGAGTCCCCAGTGTGGCACCTATGGTTTAGATGATAGCATGAAGCCGGGGCAAAGTACTGGGCTGAGAGTGGACAGGGAGAGCGAAGGGGACAAGTGGAAGTTGTGGGCTCTTCTAGTGGCAAGAGTGATGGGGGTGGGGGTAGGTGGGGGCACCTGGCTGCCCAGGCTGCAGTTGTTCCTAGGAATAAAGCATCCTGTGTCCTTAGAGTGCAGCTGTGTGGGGGCGGGGAGCAGCCGCAGACTCTGCCTGGCCATGGCTGCCAGCAGCTGCTGTCTTGGCCCAGAGGGAACAGGGTGGGGCTGACCTAGCCGGGAACCAGGGTAGGGACAGACCTTCCTTGACAGTGCTATTCAGTGATAACTGTGTGTCAGACGTTTTGGATGCACCTAGGCTCACAAGCCACTGTGGAGGTGAAACTACTCCTGTCTCCCCCTACCTCCCCACCCCCCCACTGTAAAGATAGGGATACTGAGGCAGGCAGCACCTCCAAGCACCATCTGTGGTCACAGAACTGGGTGTTGCAGAGGGGGGCTGGGATTGGAGCCCAGGGCTATCTAGATGAGAACTGGGTTGTTTTCCTAACCTCTTTGTTGCCAGAGCATCCCAGTGCAGCCTGGGTGGTCCCTGACTAGAGAACAAGAGAGAACCATGAAGCAGCCAGGTGCCGGGCCATGTGGGAGATGTACAGGCAGCCTCAGGGCAGAGCAGCCTGCTGAAGCTGACAAATGCCCATCCATGAGAAAGAGCCCTGTGTAGTGGTGCAGAACTGTCATCCCGGTATGTGGGAGGACCCGAAGCTCAAGGAGACCCTGGGCAACATAGGGAGAGATGGCTTGCCACCAGGATCACTTATAGAAGACATAGGTCTGGGTCCCAGCGACCACATGCCTTGCAACTGTGGTAACCCCAGTTCCAGGGCTTCTTGACCCCGCTCTTTTGACCTCTAAAGGGACTAGGTATGCATTTGGTGCAGATACATATGTATAGGCAAAACACTCATAAATCTTTAAAAGGTTGAAGGTAACAAATGGCTTGGGCAATAGATCTGTGGTGGAGCGCTCGCTTAGAGACGGGTTCCATCTCTTTGCTCTGCAAAAACAGAAGAAAGCGAGGCCCAGTGACCCCGATGGCTCCTGTGTGTTGTGACAGGTGTGTTTTTTGAAAAGCTGACTGCTCCAGTTCAGGGTCTGCAGCCTGCTTGCATCACGCACATGTGGAAGGCATATGTGGCTGAGCTGTCAGGCTGGGGTCACTGTGGGAGTCTTATTTCTGTTCCCGGGAAATAGAGGTGTAGCCAGGAGGAGGCAGTAAGGACTGTCATTACTGCCTGCCGGCCTCCTGGATTTTGTCTTCAGAGAACACAGCCATGGGAAGAGTGGCTGGGACGAGGCAGGATCCACGCGTGGCACTGCCGTCCTGGGGATGCTTAGGGTAGGAAGCTGGTGTGCTGCGGCCTGAAGTCACGGCAAACTTGGGTGTCCTCAACGTTCTCTGTCCAACCACAGGACCGTAGCCTGGCAGGCAAGCTGGAGCCTGTGTCACCTCCCAGTCCCCCGCACGCTGACCCTGAGCTAGAGCTGGCGCCATCTCGACTGTCCAAGGAGGAGCTGATCCAGAACATGGACCGCGTGGACCGTGAGATCACCATGGTAGAGCAGCAGATCTCCAAGCTGAAGAAGAAGCAGGTGAGTAGTGAGGGCGGGCAGAAGACCGGCCCCACGTCCTCAGGTGCCTGGAGCCACACAATTTCCTGGTGGTTGGTGTGTGTGTGTGTGTGTGTGTGTGTGTGTGTGTGTTTAATGTTTTGCTTCTGGAAGCCTCTGGGCCGGGCCCATCAGGCTCATATATCTGCACGGTCAACAGAGAGTCCTGAGCTTCAGGGGACCAAGGCTTCCCGGGAGAGGCACCATGAGCTGCCCAAGGCAGAGAAAGAGCCTTTGGTTGTTCTTGCATAAAAGCTGAATGGGGAGCCGGGAGCTGGGCACTGAGGGCTTCCAAGATGGTGGCCCAGAATCCCAGAGTGAGGCTGGGCCCTGGTGCGGTCAGATTGGCCGTGCCAGACCAGTGGAGCTCTCACATCTCCAGTCCTCCAGGCCTGGCTTGGGGGCTGGGCTGGAGCCACTGTTACATGCATGGATGTTGATCAAGTCTGGAGGCCAAGTGACTTGAGCTGCTGTTATTAGTTTTCTTTTTCTCCTTTTATTTTTTTCCTCTTAACCTAAATTTCTTTCTTGAATGTTATCTTAAAAAATAATTTATATATATATATATATATATATATATATATATATATATATATATACACACACACACACACACATACATATATATAAAAGTATAAAAATAAGATTATATAATAATATAAAAATAAATGAATGAGAGAGATGGTTCGGTGGTTAAGGACATGTATTGTTCTTACAGACTACCCAGGTTCAGTTCCCATCACCCACATCTGACAGCTTACAACTCCTTGTAACTCCACCTCCAGGGGACAGCCCTAACCTCATGTACATGCACATATGCAGATGTACACACATGTATGTGATGTAAATATGTTGTAATAATAAAAATATTTTTAAGAAAATAAAATATACTTGTTTGCCTGTGCGCATGTGGATACTCCCTTTGTAGGAGTTGGTTCTCTCCAGCTTTGTGCTTTGTCAGCCTGTGGTGGGTTAACGCCACCACCATTTTTTTTTTTTTTTAAAAAGACAGGGTTTCTCTTGTTTAGCCCTGGTTGTCCTAGAACTCACTCTTTAGACCAGGCTGGCTTTGAACTCAGAAATCTCTGCCTGCCTTTGCCTCCCAAGTGCTGGTACTAAAGGTGTGTGCCATCACTACCTGGCTCAGCACCCCCTTTTTTGGGAGGGGGAGTGGGGGAAGACAGGGTCTTTCAGGCCTTGGCTGGCCTGAACCTCACTAGCAGGCTGGCCTTGAACTCACAGAGATCCTCTTGCTTCTGACCTGTGAGTGCTGGGGTTAAAGGCATGTACCACCACCATGCCTGCCCGGCCCCTTTAAGTACATTTAGAAAGTTTGATATGTGTGTCTTGGGTGTGTACGTGTGTGTTCAGGTGCCTTAGAGGCCTGAAGAGGATTTCAGACATCCTGGAGGTGGAGTTACAGGTGGTTGTGAGTTGTCCAGCGTGGGCGCTGAGAACCGAACCCAGGGCCTTTGCAAGAGCAGTCCGTACACACTCATAACCACTGACCTGTGTCTCTCCACACGCTCCTCATTCCTACAAAACTAGAATTCCCAAGTGTAAATGAATCATTTTAAAGTCTGCAGTTCACTGGCAGTAGACCGAATCATACGGCTTCCACTTCCTCCGCCTGTCCCGACAGACGCAGAGCTATTTAGCGATGCCCCATCTCCTAGCCCAGAGTCACCCCTGTGACAGTCTGTGGAGCTGCTTTCTGGACACCTCACGTACATGGACTCACATCCATTTGCCTTTCGTGTCTCTGCCTTGTGTGCTCAGCATAAGGAACTTTTAGGGTTCACAGGGCATAGTCGAATCTCTTCATGGAGAAGTGGTATTCGACCATGTGGCTGTGGTATGCTTTCTTGTGTGCTTGAGTGACTGTCCCTGGTTCTCCCGCCCCTCACCCTCTCTGCTCATGAGGGCTGCTGCTCTTCCAGGTTCTCACCAGTGCTGTTTCCAGACTGTAGTGGCTTGGGGCTCATCGCTGACTGTGTAGCGTGCGGTTGAGGGTTGTGTGAAGCCGGGCTCCTTACAGCTCTGTGCTCACCAGGACTGTTGTGCAGTGTGGTTTTGGATCTTCCAGTCACCGTTATGGGAGTGTGGGTGACTGCCAGGTCACACTGAGGAAGATGCTGAGGGTCAGAGAGGCGCAGTGACTCTAGAACCCTGGGCGATGGAATGAAAGTCTGACTTCAGGCTGAGAGGTGTGCTGTCTGGTCAGGGCTGTAGCCAAGACATTGGTCTTCACCCTTTCACCTTCTCTACTCCTTAGACTTCCTGGTTTTTTGTCTTTATTTATTTATTTTTTGGGCTGATCTGTGAGAGCTGCCACCAGGGGTCACTGCAGGACCAAGGCAGCTTGGCTCTTCTGGCCTCAGTGCTGATTGTTCCTGCCTCATCATCTCCTTGTTTCCCGGGCCATAAAACTCTGTTCCTGTGTGACCGAACATGCTCGCTGAATGCACATAGTAAGCAGAGTGGACCGTGCGCTGATCGCACTCATGGCGCCCTCTGTAGGTCACATTAGGCATTGGCTTCCCGTGGAGTCTTGAATTCTTTGCTCTTGGCTCCTGACTTTGGAGTAGAGCGGACAGCAGCAGCAGGAAGGGATGCCAGATAGGAGATGGATGAGGGGTCCAGTGTGAAGACACAGGCATGTGCTGCTGTTGATGATGATGATGCTAGTGATGTTGGTGATGGTGAAAGTTGAGATGGTAAAATGGATGTGATGGATGGTGATGGTGATAGTGATGGGTACGAGGGTGGTGGTGGTACTGCTGCTGCTGCTGGTGTTTGTTAGGATGGTGATAGATGCAATGGTAATGGAGGTAGTGGTGGTAGTGGTCATTGGTGATGAGCGGGGGTGGGGGTGTTTTAATGATGATGCTAATATTAATGGTGGTAATGATGTTGATGGTCAGTGATGGTGGTGGTAGGATGGTGATGGTGGTGTTCATGATGGTGGTGTTCATGATAGTAATGAAGGTGATAGCGGCAGCGATGGGTGGTGGCGATGATGGTGGTGATGATCTGATGGTAGCGATTGGGTGCTGCTGCTGATTGCGGTAATGGTGATGGTGGTAATGGTTGTGGCTGTGGTAATGGTGGCAATGATGGTGTTGATCATGGTGATGGTGAAGATGATTGTGATTCTGATGCTGGTGGAAAGCTTTGTCTGTCACCAGTCTTTCTTCCTTTCTGCCTCTCCCAGCCCTCTCCATGTAGCTCCTGGTTTAGTCCTTAGAAGATTAGGGACTCTTTGTTTCCAGGGAAAGGAGTAGGAAGTTCAGAGACACTGAGTAACTTCTCAACAGGCTGTGTGGGTGTACGGGGCAGAAGTGTAGTGCTCCTGGTTGAGGCCTTCACTCTGTGCCTGTGGCCTCTCTTGGAGCCTGGAGGCTCAGCCACCAGGGATCCCTGCCAAGCAGGGCACCGAGTCTCTGGGTGACTCATAGGAAATGGCGATCAGCCTGACTTCCTGTGTGTGGCTACGGGCAAGTGGGGGGAACAGTGCCTCAGCTTCCGGCCTTCACCGCTCATGTTCTCCCCTTTCCCGCAGCAACAGTTGGAGGAGGAGGCCGCCAAGCCGCCCGAACCCGAGAAGCCTGTGTCGCCACCACCCATAGAATCAAAGCACCGAAGCCTGGTCCAGATCATCTACGATGAGAACCGGGTACGGCCCACAGGAGCAAGTCATTGAACCATGAGTTCCCTATCACCGTGGAGGCTGGCGAGCGGGTGGGGAGGGTGGACCATGGGCCATGCATAGCGTTGGCATTGGCCTCAGGCTGGAGGAGAGCGAGGGGGCCTGCCGGCCACTGAGATGCACTGTCACCTCATATCTGCCTAGCGGATCCAGTGACACGCTTGGTGATATCACTATTAATACTGGCAGGTGGCTGCCTGGCTGGTCCTAGGAAGGTGTGCATCGTAGGCGTTTCCATCTCACACCTGGAGAGACAGACCCAGAGATGGGGAGTGCTCAGAGTCACGCAGCCACGGTGCAGGAACTGTGGGATTTGAACTGGGCTCGTGAGCTGCAGGCAGGGCCTGATTTTTGGAGCTTTGGGCTTTTGAGCTTTTGACTGCCTGGATTCTCTGCGAGTGAGAAACCAAAGCCCAGAGAGGAATGTGGGCCAGACAAGTCTTGTGCCTCAGGTTCCATAGCTTAGGATGTAAGTAGGTGTTCTTTATTGCTTAGGGAAGATACTGGGGCTCAGAGAGGGCAGGAGACCTGCGTGAGATTGCACAGCAGGTTAGATTTGGGGCTGGGACTCAGAAGCAAGATTGAACTTGCTTGACGGTGGCGGAGATGGTCAGAGGAGTGTGGCTCTCTAGCCACATTGGACATTTGTTCCCAAGGCTGCCTTTATCTTGCTCTTTGTTCTGCTGTCCCTCTTTAAGGGAGGTCCCTCTGCTCTTTCTCTCTACTCTGATGTCCCCCTGTCCCCGGCCTTGTGCTAGCTAAGGCCTGTATCACAGCCTTAGGAGGAGGGCCTGGAGATGTGTCACACACCCATGCTTGTTCCTCTGCCTTCACGGAGCCTGGAGCAGGCTCCCCAGCTTTCCCCGAGGAACAACAGCAGAGCCTAGCATTCCCTGCGATCAATAGGATTACATTTTAATCCCCCTTCCTTCCTAGGAAGAGGCAGGACAGGCTCTTGCCTCCAGTGTTCCTGTGGTCAGGCAGCCCAAGGCCTCGTGCATCTGGAACACATCTGTCCTCAAGACCAACGAGTGGCTTTTCCACCTCCCGGGGCTTCTGTGGGCATCACAGTTGCAGGCGGGTGCAGCAGCTGGAGGAGGGGCATGCCACAGTCAGGGAGGAAAGTGGGGACTAGCATGGGCAAGAGGGGGACTGGGTGGTGGGAGGGGCCACAGCTTTGATCTTCAGAGCATGCTCTGCCTGTCACACCTTGTCACAGACATGGCTGTGTGTGTATGTGTGACAAGTAGAGGGGTGGAGTGGACCCATAGGTCACCACACATTTATAGGCCGTACACTTAGGTCTGCTTAGCACGTGTAGCTCTGTGTGCACTCTGAGAGTGTTGATCTAGATGCTGGGTCTTGCCTGTGACATTGGGACATTGTGCAGTATGTGGTAGTGGCTGAAACTTGCTGGCCCCACTGGCCCCAGGGTCTCTGGCTGTGTGGCTGTGGATCCTGCAAAATGCCAGGGACCTCCTGACTTCTTCCTTGTTCTCTGGGCACGATACTTGGGGGCCTCAGACAGTGGTGTCCCTCTTGTTCTGCCTATCTCATTTCCAGGGCCGGACCTTCAGATACCTGTGTGCTCATAGTCAGGGCTGGTCTCTAGAGCTGGTCTGCTCGCCTTGGTTGTGTGTCCCTGTGACCTGACCTTTGTTCACAGATTGAAGCTGCCCTGTTAGACCTCCAGGCTGCCCTGCTCACCCTTGGGCAAGGCTGGCTTAGCTCTAATGAGTATGTACCAACATCTCCAGTAAGCTGGCCTTGTCTTCACATAAGGATGACAGATAATAGTGTTTGGGAACCTGTTGTATGTGACAGCCAAGTCTGCTGTCTGCCAGTGTGTTGGGGGAAGCGACAGAGCCAGGCTGAGAGGTGACCTGGGGTCAGGCTGTAGATCCATTAAGAGCCCTGTGGTCCTGTCCTGGAGCGGGTGTGAGGGACTCAGTTAGGCTTGGGTGACACTGCTGCCTTGTCCCCAGTGTCCTCATCACATAGGTGAGCTACATCCCTGGGGTCACCTTCCCGTGGCTCCCAGACACAGTGGTCAGTTGAGGGTGGTCTGGAGGCTTTGGGGAAGCTGAGCCCTCTCTGGGGAGGAAGGTGGGTGGAGCCTGGCAGGTAACTGGGACAGTGGCAGGGCAGAAGTGCCAGGATGTGGCTGGACCTATGGCATCTGGGAGCAGCAGGGTCCGCATAGCAAGGCCCCAGCCATCTTAACTGGGGGGTGGGCAGCTTCAGCTTCCAGGGTGACAGAAGACAGCGAGGGAGGAGGTGTGTGGGAGTTGGGGCGGGGAGTGGTATGAGAGCAAGAAGGTCTGCAGCAGCCACCGAGGAAGCCACGTTTCTTGATGTGTCCCCAGTTCCCAAGGAGCGACAGCAGACTCCAGCACATCCTTACACAAGCTGTGGGTCTTGCCACTAGTGGGTGTGGCTTACAGGGCACAGGGTCCTAGTAACCCCTCCCCCTCCCCCCAGATCCAAATCTCTGCTCCAGCTGTGTAAGCACAGCCCCTGGTGGCCCCGCTGTGTTAAGTGCCACCCCCTTTGCCTAAGCACAAAGCTGGTGCTGATTCCCACAGAGCTGTCACACACACACACCAAGATACTGTCGCTGAGTCGATGTGACTGGCTCAGTGGCACCTCCCCCACCCCCACCAAGCTTGTGCCCTGACCACACCCTGAGGCCGCTGGTCTCAGGGTCTCAGCTCTGCACAGAAGATCTCAGAGTGGACCTTAGCACACGGCAGAAGCTGCTCTGCTTGCTAGCTTGAGCCCTTCCCATGTCTGGTCTGGGTGGGTTGAGATTGTCTGCCCCCAGGAAGCTCTGCAGTGCCATAGCTCTCAGGTGATGACGGTGACTTCAGTGGACCCCTGAGTTTTCTTCAGCATCTGCTGTCTGATATAAGGATTCAGGCTTTGCCAAGGTTCTGCCTCTGTGCGCCTCCCCATCCTAATCCATGTTCCCCGCTTCACTCCCTGCTTCCTGTAAGTCGGCCCTGGTGGTCCCAGTCTGGGCAGCCAGCCAGCAGAGGCACAATGTTGTCTTCATGTGTTGGTCTGAGAGGAGAGATCCAGCCTATTGAGGGGTGCCCCCCACAGCCGTGGGGCCCTCTGCAGCACGCCTCTGTTTTCCTTAATGAGGCCTGGTGTGTGAAGGGAGGGGATAGAGGCCAGAAATAGTCACTTTATTGTCAGATGGGATCCTCGAAGGCTCTGGTGTCCCCTTCCGCTGCTCTGGCTCTGAGGTCAGCAGACACCAGAGGCGTCCGTGCCTGGCAGAAGCTATAGCCTGGTTAGCCATGGTCAGATCCCTCCCTTGGGCCAACCTGGGAGCGACTGGGGGCTCCTGCAGGGTTGTCTGGGGTCCTCCCTGCAGGTTGGGCTTTACCCTCATCCCGAGATGCTGATTCCAGCCTGCTCTGAGCCCTTGTTTAATTCCATTCTCCTCTTTGCCCCACAGAAGAAAGCCGAAGCCGCACACCGGATCCTAGAAGGCCTGGGGCCCCAGGTGGAGCTGGTGAGCTGGGTGTGGCTGTGCGGGTTGGAGGAGTGGGGTGGAGGAGCAGGGTCGGGCAGCAGGTGTTGGGGGAGTGGGAGGGAGGGAGGAGGAAGTCATCTACTGCCCAGCACTGTCCCCAAGGGAAGGCAGGAAGCAGTACCTCCTGATAAGGGCGCTGGCAGATAACTCTTGAGTGGCAGCTGGGCAGTGAGCCTGTCCCTGCCTCTGCAGCCCAAAGGCCACTCGCCATGTTGGCTCTGCATGAGAGTCCTGCCCACTCCGTTCTCTGAGCTTGATGGCCCAGAAACCCTCAGGAGGACTCTTGATGTCTTCAGCCCTGCTGCCTGCCATGGTGGGAAGGGTGGCCATGACTGTAATGATTGTTATCATCATCGCCCTGCTCGTCTCCAGTGTGTCATAGCAGGGTGGGAAAGCAGCCCCGGCCTCGGGATCTGCTGGAGTGGATGGGGCAGAAGTGCACCTCACCCCCTCAAACCTGCACTTGATGGTGTAGTCTTGGATCATATCAGCCACAGGTGGCAGGTATAGCTGGCCGTTGGTGCACAGGGTCGGGGGTGTGTGTAAGCACCCTTGGGGTGTGGACAAGAGTCCTGGGCACTGCATGCTTGCTGAAGACTGTAGGGCCAGGTCTGTGGTATCTGTGGTATACGCTGACACAGTCTTGTCCCTAGAGAACCTAGGGTGGACAGATGGGTGCTGGGCTCCTCTGCTGCCTGTGGTAGGCTCTACGTGGCCCCTTCCTACACCTGGGAGCTGGGCAGGGCCGCTGTGCCACCACCAGGTCTCTCACTCTCTCTTCCTTCACTACTGAGCTGTACCATCTGCTGCATAGTTCATTATTCCAGATGTGTGTGATACTAGGGTCCAAAGGAGTCCTGTGTCACTGTCCTTGTCGTCCTTCTGGCCATTTCTCTGAATGGAGCCATGTAGTCCATGGTCTTTGTTCTCTCTTACTCTTTCTCCCTCACCCCGCCCCCAGCATTGGTACTTTATTTAGGTTCTCCTACACCATGATCTGTGTTGGTGCTTTATCCCTTTTCAGGGCTGCATTATATTCCACTGTCTCCGGACTGCATTTTATTTCTCTGTGTTCAGTTGATGACACTGGGTGGCTTCTTGCTTTTGTCCCCTGATAATAAAGCCATGCCACAAGCTTAGGAATGAGCAGCGTTTGTGTCTCTTTAGTCTACACTTGGGAGTAGAATTGCTGTCTCCAGTGTTGGTTTTTTTGTTTTTTGTCTTGTTTGTTTTTCCCCCTGCATCTACAAGTTCCTGGCTGGTTTCTAAGGTGGCTGCACTATTGTATAGTCCCATTAGTGTCTTGCTTCTGTTTCTCCCTTCTGCCATCCTGTTCAGATTCAAGGAGTTTGTGTGCATGTGTGTGTGTGTGTGTGTGTGTGTGTGTGTGTGTGTGTGTGTGTGTGTGTGTGTTTGTGTGTGTGACTTTTTTGTCCTTGGGAAGAAGGTAACTGTCTGTTGCTTGAGGAGTTCGTGGGAGCTTCTCCCTAGAGATTTTGTCTAACCCGGGGCTTTGGAGGCATCAATGGCCTAAGAACGGGGTGTGTGTGTGGAGGGGGAAGGTAGGGGGTGTCACCTGCTGCTGACAGGCACTTGCTGTGCAAGGTCTTTGGGTGTTGCCACCTTCCTCATGTTCTGAAAGAGGCTCCGAAGGGTAGTGCTCTGCCCAGCACCACACACAGAGAGATGAAGGAAGAAGTGTGCCAGCCTGTGAGTGTAGCCAGGTCTTCCTAGGGCTTCTGTGTGTAGAGCTATTGTTGTACTGCTTCTTCCTAGATACTGCTGATTTGGGCTTTGGTCACTGAGCCACCATGAATTCTGGTGCTTTGATACAACACTTGGATCAAAAGCAACTTTGGGAAGGAATGGGTTTATTTTAGTTTATATGGGAAGTCTGGGTGGGGACTTGGGCAGAAACTTGAAGCAGAAACAATGGAGGAACACTTCTTTGCTTTCTCACAAGTTCATTCTTAGCTTCATCATATAACCCAGGACCGCTTGCCTAGGGAATGGTGCTGCCTACAGTAGGCTGGGCCTTTCTGCATCAATTAACAGTTAAACCCCACCCCTACTCTCACCCCCCCCCCAAAAGGGGGGGGGAAATCCCCCCATGCCCCAGGACAATTTTCTTTAGGTAACTTCTCAATTTGGCCTTTTCTCTCAGGTGACCCTAGGCAGTCAGGTTGACAATGAGAGAGAAGTAGGAAAGTGAGGGGTCTCACCTCCTCAGTTACTGAGTATTTGGGAGCCTTGGCATAGCAACAGCAAGGTAGTGACCATCTTGCTTTGTGTTCTCCAGAGGGAGGTAGAAGCTTCAGGGATTCCGCCTTGGGGGCATCCCATGGCCCAGTGTGATCTAGGAGGGCCCTGTGCTGGGCAGGGACCAGACTGGCCAGGTGGGAGGCTGCACAGCTCTGAGTCACTTGCTTCCTTCCTGCTCTGAGGTGTCATTCTGAGAGCTCAGTGTCCCCGTGGGCTGGGTTTGGTGACTCCAGAAGCTGGCTTGCCGCCTGCCATTCTGAAGGGCACCCACACCCATGGCTGTCAAGGGCTCCAATTTGCAGCTCTAGCCACTTGTCTTTAATGGAGAGGGCAGCTTTGCCCCCATTGCAGGAGAATGCAAGCCACCAGGTGTCCTTGTCCCTTCCCAGGATCAGCCCCCTGCCCCTGTCAGATGGCCTCAGGGTGTTACCTGGGTGCTGAGCCTAGGGGGGCTCCCCTGGGTGGCTTCCCTCTAAGGTGCAGCAGTGCCCCTCAGTGTCTAGGACTACAGCTTCCGCCTTACTCCCCAGGAGGCAGGTAGGGGTCTGTCTGCTGCTGCCCCTTGGGTGTGGGCGTTCCCTTTGCTCTCCCATGCTGAGAGCATGCTCTGCTCCTGCCCCACGCTGGTGCTCAGTGGACTTGAGTGAGCCTCCACCCCTTCCTGCCCCAGTTGGGCTGTTCTCCATCTTTGATAGCAAACAATGGCACACTGTCAGCACATCTAGAATGTTCTGGGCTATTTGCACATCCTATGAGGCGGGCCCTCTGCCCTGCACCCATTTTCTAGGTGAGGAAATCCAGACTTAGGTGTCACCGGAGCCCGAGTCCTTGAGCAGTGCCCATCCACATTGGCATTTGTTTTATTGGCATCTGGGGAAACACAAAGGATCGAGGTGTGGCTGCCCTGGGTATCAGGAAGCTGCACTCATGAGGCCTTACAGCATCCTCAGCAGTGTCAGACCCCTCCTTTCCTCTGGTCAGTTATGCATCGAGTCTGACTGCGGGTTCTCTTGTTGCCCTATGCCTTCTTCCTCAACTCTGCTAGGGATGCTTCCCTGTTTCAGGCTCTGAGCCCACAGGAGGCGCTGACCCATGGTTTCTTATCACCAGGAGAGCAGTTGAGCCTGGCTGGCTGAGCCCCTGGTGCATTGCCATAAGGTGCAAAAACTGGTGTCTCTGATGATGGCCTGGCTGCAGGTGACCTGCCTTGTCTCTGAGTAGGGGACCTATTGGGGAAAGGATGCTGGCACGGTTCCCACACTGGTCCAAGAGTTGTGTCTGCCACCTGTAGAAATTTTCCCCTTAGAGCCTTTTGTGTCTCTACCCTACCCAGAGACCAAGGACATCATGAGATTCCGGGCAGCGTGAGTGCACAGGAAGGAAAGGGCTCAGAGGAGGCAGGCACGGGATGCAGCCAGGGGATACAGAGTCCTCATGGGGTGGAGTTCAGGCCATGGGCGGGTTTGGCAACCAGCCTCGAGCTTCCCATCTGTGTAGTGGTAGCGACTGCCACACGAGTAACCACTCTAACAAAGCTGCAGCCGCAGAGTGCTAAACACCTGCACTCTTGTCTCAGGCATCAGAGACCTCTGGGAGGTAGTGGGTAGTTTTCTGTTCTACCTGTGGCCGCTTCATGTCCCTCAGGTAGGCTGTGTAGGGTCCATATCTTGGACAGAGGAAATCATGGCATAGGAGGATACAGACCACTGGTCTAGCCTCTGACATGCGACGGGCCTCCTGACCACTCACTGTTCTTGCTTCCCTCTGAAACTCATTCTCCCATGTATGTAGGACCTGGCTCCTGGTTCCCTGCAGAGGGAACCTGTAGTGTCTTCAGCCCTAGGCCAGCTTCCTCTGTCCAGAGCAGAGGCCTTGGGTGGTCTCTTGTAGGCCAGTGGGGGGAGAGGTCACTTCTTGGCAGTTGTAACTGGGCTCTGCAGAAGCTGTGTGTCGGTGCCTGCCACCTGCTGCCCTCAGCTTCTTCTTCTTGATTTGTTTGGGTCTCTGTGGTCCAGGGTAAGATGCCTTGGTAGCACTAGGGCTGTAGGTTTCCATGGTGATATAGATGCCAAGCCAACCCTAAGCGTTTTGCAGATAAACTACTTTGCTTAGGGTCAAGGCCAGGCCTGGGCCCTAGAGCCAGCTGCAGCCTTTTCCTGGCCAGGTCCTGCTTCTCCCTGTGTTCTCCGCCACTCTCCCAGCTATACATCTGATTATTCAACCAGTGGTCAGCTGCTGGTGACAGGGCTGCAGGGCCTGAGGCTGAGGGTGCTTGGTCTGGGTTCTGGCTGGTGATACTTGTCCACCACACCCTGTCACCCGTCCCATCCATCTCTGACATGTTTCTTCTTCCTCTGCAGCCTCTGTACAACCAGCCGTCTGACACACGCCAGTACCATGAAAACATCAAAATGTGAGTCACTGCTCTGGGGTACCAGCCCATTCCTGGGGACCAGAAGACCAGTGGGAAGTCTGGGTGGAAGTCCCTAGCTGCATCAAGCCCACGCTGGGCTCAAAGCAGGCCTGGAGCAGAGGGAGTGGCACCTTGCAGCTTGGGTACAGAGACTGGAGGCAGGAGGCCATGGTGTGAAGAGACAGGCTATGCAGGGCACAGCCAGCTCCAGTACTCTTAGCTGTGGACTGCTCTGGGCACACACTTGGTATCTGAGGTGGCTCGAAGCGCTAACCCAGAGGCTTCACGAGCCGCATCCCGGTCATGGGTCATTTCCCAGGTAGAGGTTGGGAGGAGTTAATGTCCCTTTGGTTCCATACAGTGGTGTTCAGCAGGGATATCAGGCTGGGCTGGTGTCTGATAGCTGGCACCCTTAAGCTGGAGGGGATACGTAGAATGGCTGTAAGGTAGCTGCTAGCTTCCTGGGATTTTCGAATAGCAGTAGTTCCTGTCAGTGGGCTGTGGAGGAGACAACTAACATCCAGAAACCAAAAGGTGGGAGGGGCCTGAAGCACATGGCAGTGTATTAGGTGGGGGAGGGCTGGAGGCAAGGGTCTTAGGGATCCAGCTCTGAGTGGTCAAGTGTGCAAAGATCCTGCCTGGTGGTATTGGAGCATGGGCTGGTGAACTCAGTAGGTGGTGATACAGTGATCTGGTAGCTAGTGTCCCCCTTGGTTCTCAAGTGTTACAAGTGTCTCAGGAGGCCTCTGGCTTTTGGAGTTGTATGATGTCCCACCCTGGCTACCTCCTGTGTTCCCTGGAATATCTTTCCTAGCTAACCTTGAGGGCCCTGTACTAGCAGTCAGTATTGGGTCCAGCTGCTACCATAGGCTATGGCCCCATCACCGCCCTGGACTTGAGTCTTTCTGCTTCTCTGTGTGGGGCACGCCCAGTGGCCCTGATCCCCATGGGGAGATGAATTGCAGGAGAGGGATGGATGATGACAGCTCATTATAGGGGTTTGTCACAGTTGCTTTGTGGGGAGGGGCTTGTGCCACCAGGCCAGGTTACTGGGACATTCATTTACTTATTCATTAGCTCATTTACTCCTTCATTCATTCATGTGTTCATTCATTCATTCATTCATTAGTTCGTTCATTCATTCACTTGCTGCTGTTGCCAGATCCTATCCTCACCCCGTGGAGTCAGGACAGACGAAGGCTTATTCCCTGTTTGGGTTGACAAGTAGCTGAGAGAAGTAAGGGAGAAAATCTGCTCTCCCGGGGCTGCCAGCCCTGGCCTTCACGTCGTGACACTCCTTGGGTGGGCTTCTTCAGTGTGTTGGAACCAACAAGGTCTCATTGGATGGCTTTGGCTAGCCTGGAGCCTTCTGAGTGCCGGGATTCCAGGATGTGCTGTCACAGCCAGTCTGACGTAGCCAACGACCGTATAGCAGGCTGAGGATTTTGTACAGCGTTTGTTGCTTAAAGTGAGTGATGTTCGTAGGGCGAGTCATGGGATGTTTCAGCCTATAGAAACAGTCATGGATCTAAGCCAAAGAGATATGTGCCCCAGACAGTGTAGCTGGTGACATTAGCCATAGCTAAGCTGTGACCAGTGTCACCTGTGTTGACCAAGGCTGGACTTGGAATGGATTTCTTAGAAGCTGAATCTGTCTGGGCATGTTGGCATAGGCCTGTGGGCCCAGTGCTCTGGAGGCTAAAGTAAGAGGCTGGTGAGTAAAAGATGTAGCCAGGGCTACAAAATAAGACTAGCCTTAAAAGTAACTAACTAAACAAGTAAATACCAGGACCCTGAAAGCTTTAAAAATAAGCAAGCAAGTGAAGACAGAAGAAAGGAAAGAGGTGGGGTGTGCTTTGGTCTTGAGCCTGTGCCAGTTGTGGTGACCCTCCAGCTGCAGGATTCTAGCTATCAAGTCATAAATATGGCTCTGAGGGAGTGACCTTTCATACGTCAACAGCTAGCTTTCTGTTTAGTAAGTCCATCTGTGCGTGCAGTGTGAGCTACATCATGCTTAGAGAGTGCTGGGCCTTGCTGTCAGCACCATTAACAAACATCACGGCCACCGTTGCCCATTCCAGCGTTACACTGTTAAATCCACACAGTCTTTCACTGTGAATGCATCTCGAGGGGAGAGTAAATGGAGTTGTAGGAGAGAGGGGGAGAGGGAGTCTGGCTAGAGACCGGGGCAGGATGTGCTGGGAGAAGCTGGAGCAGCTGCCGGGCTGTGTGGAGCATCCCAGGCAGATGGGACCAGCAGTGCAAAAGCCCTGGGGCTGTGCTGAGCTGCATGAGATTGCAGACTGTCGCAGCCACAGGCAGGATCTGTCAGGCCCAGGAGGGTGCTGCTTGTCCTTCCGGCTTGGTCACCGTCCACAAAGATTCGGCCTTTATTGTGGGACGTGCTCTGCTGCGAGTTTATCTTCAAGTTCACTCTGATGGCCACTGGGAGAAAGGTCCTGGGACACCATGTGTGGGAAAGCCCTGGAGAGCTATGGGCTGTGAGGTATGGAAGGTCAGGGTATAGGGTCTAGGGTTCCCAGCCCAGGGCTGGTAGTATGTGGTAAGTCAAAGCTGCCTCTTGACGGGTGCCATCACTCCCTGGGGACCAAGAGCGCTCAGCTGTGGCCACTGGCTCTATCAGCAGCTCCTGACCCCATTCCTGCTGTGCAGGTGTGGCCTGCAGATGAGTCTGAGGGACAGAGAAGCCCAGTGCTGGGACACAGCGGCCCTGACAACAATTTAGCAGCTTTTGGATAGAGCTTGTATACAGTTTACCCTTTTAAAGTTTGTCTGGTGGATTTTTCATGGTCACTTAGGTGTGAACTGCTCAGCCTGGGCTCCTACAGCACAGCATCAGGGAATTTTGTGTCTTTTCGTTTCTTCCGAAGGGTCAAGGACTCCTCTCGTCTTTGGCCTTTTGTGTTTCGGATATTTCTCATGGATGGGGGCTGGGCTTTCCCAGGGGCTCATAGTCCTGGAGTAGGTACAGTGGGCAGGGTGGGGTGCAGAGACCAGGCACTGAAAGTGTGGATAGCTTCCTCTGGTCTGAGGCTAGCCCCAAAAGGATGCTAGGTGGCATGCCCTATGACACAATGACACTCAGGTCCTGGAAGCTGCTTGGTAGGCGGGGTCTATGTGACCTAGGTGATAGTGATGTCTATGTGACCTAGGTGATGTGTCAGGAGCTCCAGGCCTCCAGGGTGGATGAAGTCCTTGCAGATGCCTGGGAGCCTTTGGGGTTACTGTCTAATTGGGTGAAAAAGATTCAGAATGGTCAGCCTCCTAGGGGTTGGGGGTCACCAGGGGAAACAGAATTCCCTAAAGGTGGAGCCAGGACCTCTGGAGTCACGTGAGAGACTCAGCTCTGATAAAATGGACTGAGTAGTGTTAGGCTGGGGTGTGCCTGTAATCCCAGCCAGACAAACAGACAACCCTCCCCCCCCCCCCCCCCCAGCATAAAACTAACAGTGTCCTCAGAGCTGCTGATGGAGGTAGTGAGCGGCCCATCACTGGGAGGTATGCAAGTCAAGAGTCTTTGGTTTGACATGTGACAGGCGGGAGATCAGTTGCCGCCTGCCACATGTCAAACCAAAGACTCTTGACTGGGAGGTATGCAAGCTCTACACTGTGTGCCCGTTGCGAAATAGGGTCTCTGCACCACCTGTAAGGTGGGGCTAGCCCTGGAACCACCAAGGGCCCACTGTGTTAACACCGCCTCAGCTGACATCTGTACCTGACGTGTGAGAGAGGTGCTTGGGGAATTTGTTGTTCTAGTCCCTAAGCACGGAGACAGTTATCCCTCATTCCTTTGTTCACTGCACACACGTCTCTGTGTGTCTGGTCTGCACCAGGCACTGTCTGTCCCTGGGAGATAGCAGTGAACGAGTCCCCACTTGCAGTGGGGAGATGACAAGCTCAGTACTCACATGGAGTGTGACAGCTGTGACAAGGACAGTGAGATTGATCTGGGGGGTTGGGGTGGGGGGAGCTCCACCACCCAGGGAGCAGAGCCGTCACCAGCTCCTTGGCTGTCTGCTGTAATTGCTGAGAGGTGGGAAGTGTCCCTTCCCTGGGGACCTGGCCCCTGTCATTTTAATTTCTCTGCCTTCGTGCCTGGCCATGACTTTCAAGTTAATTTCATGCTTGGCTTCCTGGTGTGGGTGATTTCAGACCTGTGGAGGTCACCTGTGCGACCCTGCTCGTCTCCCCCGCCTTGCTCTGAAAAGTGTCAGGAGTAGCTGAGGTTCTGCCAGGGCACCTGCCACCTGGGCTGGGAGCCTGCCCTGACCCTGCCACACAGGGAAGGCAGCCCCAAGGGCATGCTGGAGAAGAGAGGTGTGGGAGTGCCCAGATTCTGTAGGACCGTCAGGAGCATCCATGCCTGGATGACAGATAAGTCTCAGAGCTTAGAAAGATGGGGCTGGACAGCTACTACCCCGCCCGGGTCTCTGCCAGCTCGTAGCCTTGGTCCTCGAGTGTCTCAGGCTCAGAAGGAGGCATCTCTCTTCCTGGTGTCCTAGACCCACCCTCTCATTTTCAGGATGGGCAGGAAGCAGGTTACTGGGAACATGTCTCTGGTCTTGCCCTGGAGGTTCAGAGGTGCCCAGTAATTTCTCCAGGGTCACATAGCCAAGCCCGCAAGAGATTCAGTCCACACCTCTCTGCGTCTCTGACGACCTCAGACAGTATTGCTTCTCCCACCAGCAGGCCAGGCTGGTCCCCTTTGCTGCAGTAGGCTCGGCCTTTCTGACACCGTTTGCAGCTTGAACAGACATGGGTGGGGTTCCATCTAATTGTGCCCTGGTACAGTTGGGATCAGACCCTTCCTGACCCTCATCTCATCCCGCCAAGCCCTGGAGCCCAGCCCCCCTCCACTGCCTTTCTTTGAGTCTATGTTTGTCATTGCTGCCAGGCCGCTGATTTCCTGGGCTGCTCATGCAAGGTCTCCCTCTGTCTCTCCACCCAAGTTCCTGTATTTTGTAAGGCAGTACACTAGGATTGGTGGTAGCTCCCCATCTTCCAGTAGGAGGCGGCTGCATTCCCCTTCTCCCTCTTCCCCTCCCCTCTTCTCCCTCTCTTCTCTTGCTCTCCCTCAGCCTCCGTATATAGTGCAGAATAACTAAACTTCTGATCCTTCTGCCTCCTGTGGTGTGGACGGCATTTTCATGTGGTGTGGACGGCATTTTCACGTGGTGCTAAGGTTTGAACCTAGGGCTTTGTGCTTGGTAGGCCCGCAACTCTGCATCTCCACCAAGCCACATCTGAGGTCACAGGCATGGGGCATCCAGGCCTTCACTCCAGGGCAACTCCTCAAAGTGGGAGCTCTTGGTGGATTAGGGACCTATGGGGAAGTTGGGGTTCCCTCACCTAAAAAGTGATGCAGTTGTGAGTCCAGGTTAGAGAGGGCAAGTTCAGGGGTGTGATGGGCCCCAAGGCCTGTCTGTCTGTGTCTCCCACAAGACCCAGAGGCCATTTGCAGCGCCTGGTTGAGTGTATTAGGGCTGTGGGGAGTAGGGATGTACCGGGTCTCTGTTGCTCAGGGCTGGGGTGGATGGAGCCCTGTATCCCGATTCTGCTGTGCCCTGGCCTCAGGATTTCTGTTCCTTCTCTGCAGTCTGAACTTTGTCCTGTCTGCCTGTGTCTTTTTTCTACCCTCCACCTCCATTTCCCAAATCTTTGTCCATTCTGAGGTAAATCTCTGTTCTCGTCTCTCCCCCTCCCTTTTACTTCTCCCAGTTTCTCCCTCCTGCCCCCTCTGACCCTGTTCTTCTCCCCACGTCTCTACCCTTTTTTTTTCTCGATTCCTCTCCGACTCCCCCACCGCTTTCCTCGGTAGTCCTTGCAGGGTCTCTTGGGGCCTATGTGGCCAAGCTGGTACAGTGGAGCTTGGCTGTGTACCCAAGCTGAAGACCCCTCAATGCCTTAGCCACTCATAGGACAGGGTCCCCAGGCCATAGCCGTTGAGATTTGCCTCTGGGTAGCAAGGGTGGGTCTTTGTGGGTTGGTATCCAAGGCTGTGACTCAGGGGGATGTGAATGGTGCAGGCTTTCAAGTATGGGAGCTCTAGGGATGGTGGGTTGGGGTACTGGCAGCTCTGAGGGGCAAAGTAGACTCTGGGGAAAGTAGGGGGAGTGGGCTCCCTTCTGACTAAGGGCCAGTGCCGATCAGCCTGAACTCCTGCTGAGAGCTGGCCATCTCTGACGCCCCTGTCTGTGCCCTCCAGAAACCAGGCGATGCGGAAGAAGCTGATCTTGTACTTTAAGCGGAGGAACCACGCGCGCAAGCAGTGGGTGAGTCCCCATTCCGTCCTTTCCGTGACATAGAATAAACAAGCGGTGACATAGCAATGGGTGAGTCCTATCCCAATCCCTCCATACTGTGTGCAAGCTATGGGTAAGGCTCATCCCTGACCTGTCCCCTCCCTCATGTCTTAGGAAAGCAGTGAGTGGGTCCCCTTCTGTCCCTTCAACACATGGGCGAGCAGTGGATGAGTCCTGCTTCCATTCTGCTCTTCTCTGAGTCCCCAACCCTATCCCCTCTCCTCCATTGGTGCAGTAGATGAGGCCCTGTGTCCCCATGGCCACCCAACAGTCAGGGCCTCTTCAGCACATGCTGTCCAGGCTCAGAGGTCCCCATCCACTCTGCAGTTGGGGATGGGTGCCTGCGTCATGAGAGAATGCTGTCGATGAGCCACAGAGGGGGCAGCTGCTCTGGTGGTTGGGGCTCCTGACCCCCTTTCCCAGTCCTCTGGAGCGGGGAGCCACTGAAGCCAAGAAGGGTGTCCTAAGGGCACCCTTAAATGCTCCTCATGCCCACAGAGGTTTTAGAGAGTGACAGAAACTGGGAGTGCCCCGAGAAATGAGCCTTCCCCTCCCCTAGCCAGGCCTAGGCTCTGGAAAATGGTACCATTGGAAAGGAGCAAGGCCCCTGGCGTATGGTGGTCAGTGCTAATCCTGCTTCTTGAGTTTGGGTGAGGGGTGCAAGGGACCCCCAAGCAGTTGCACTTTGACCCACAGAGATCCAGGGCTAAGGGATGGAGGGCAGGTAGGTACCTGCCGTGTCGCCTTAGCTGCCAGGGTTGGGAGTGACACCCTACCATCATGCCTACTTACATAGTGCTGGAACTGTGTGGCTGGTTTAATTAGGTCTTCCCTCTGTGTCTTCCCTTCCCTTCCTGGGCTCTGCATGCAGGCTCTGCTTAGCCTCGATCCCATATCAGCTCAGAACCAGGGTCAAGCTTTTGCTGGAGGTGATGTCATTTATTCCACTCAAGCCCAGGGCTGCAGGGAAACACCGTGTGGGGGGGACTGGGGGTGGGGGTGGGGTTGGGGTCTGTGAAGTCAAGATGGCAGGTCTTCTGCACTCTTCCTGGGCTGTCAGATGTGGCTGCAAGGTACTCCCCACCTTGTTCCTCGGGCTGACCTGGTACTTGCCCAGCAACTCAGCGGTGCCTAGAGCCTGCGTGTGTGTAGTAAACAGAAGACAGCAGCTAAGTGCTGTTTGCGCAGAAGTGGAATGACGTTTGAATTGAATGAGTTGTGGGTAAAGAGACAGGGAGTCCCCCAGTCATAGGTCCTCAGCTGCAATCACCAAGTGCCCACTGTGCATGTGGCTCCTGGCATGGGATTCGAGAACCGAGTTCAAGGCTCAACTTCCCACCACAGCCGCTTCCTCCTCCCTCGGTGGACATGGTCCCAGGAGGTGGTTGTGTTTTCCAGCCGCATATTTCAGGCAGGGAAGCTGAGGCCAAGAGGTTAGCCCATTGGTCCCATGTCCCACAGAGAAGTGGCAATGTCTGGATTGGCACCAGGGCTGCCTTGTTCCTTAGTCTTGGGTAAGCAAATCTTGCCCCGAGTAGTTCGGGTGCAAGGTGAGGTACCAGATGAGCTCAGGAGGGGAAGGTGGCTGAGGCAGTGGAGGAGGAATGGCCCTGCTGAAATACAAGGAGGGAGAAAGGGCAAGTGAGTTGTGTGCAGATCTTTGCTGAGGGAGAGCATGGCAGGTGTAAAGGTCCTGGGATTGGCGCTTGATAGGACTGTTGATGTCCATCCTCACAGAGGAGCACCACGTGCATTTATGATGAATCTGCCCTTAGTATGGGATGCGGAGTGCGTCGGTCTGCAGGAAAGAGTGATAGCGGCAGGAGAGCACCCTTGCTCTAAGATCAGGCGGGTCAGCGCCAGGATCACCATGCGCAGACCACAGGACCGCAGGCCCCTCCTGCTGGTGGGTGAGGAGAAGGCAGGCGTTGTGGTCCCCTCAACACCCTAAAATCCAGTCCTGCCACCCCAATGTGCCACCCCTAGATGCCACCCACAGCTTGCCCTGAGCTTCTGCCCTCAGCCGGATCTGCCATTCCACGTCAGAGGTCCTTGGGGCTCTGCAGCCTAGGCAGTCCACCTTAGGGAGGGAAGGAGAGAGGGTCTCCATGCTGCAGCAGGAGGAAGAGACACGAAGGGCTCAAGAGTGCCGCTCTGTTTTCTCAGTTTCCAGCAAGACGTCTCCTTCCCGCTCAGCTCAGCCACCCCGCTCTGTCTTCACTCAGACCCCAGGGCTGAGGCCATTCCCTGGGAGCCCTTGGTGCTCCCCAGAGAGAAGCCTGCCTCGCTTTTTTCTGCGGGGCCAAGTGTGCAGGAGACCAGTCAGCCACGTTCCTACCCAGCACAGGCCGACAGACAGAGATGTCTGCTTCCTCCCCTGGCCAGGCCCCCTCTCTCCCTGTGAGCAACATCCCACTGTCTTTAGACAGTGGTTGTCAACGGATCCTAGCTCCACTGTGGGCCAGATGCACACACCTCCCCAGTAGATGGGACAGACTGCAGCAGGCCACGCGGTGGTTTGATCTAGTCAGAGACTGTCCCGTCTCAGACAGTACCACACCTCCCCCTCGGAAGCTGCTTGTTGGGCCTTTGTGCTATTGCCTGGGGCTATGGAGCATGTAGGACGTTTCTGAGGTCTTGGGACCCTGTTGCTTGTCTGCAAGGTCTGGGACAGTCCCAGCTCTCAGCTGGTATCTGACGTTAGCTGGTGTCCTCTGCTGTCTCTGGCCTCTGGTCTCTGAGTGTTCTCTTTCTTCTCCCTGGTCCTCTGGGTGGGAGCCAAGAGGCCTAGGCTGGACTGGTGGAGTGTGTTTTGGGGCCCTCTAGCCGTAGCCCCCCATCTTCCCTCAGCTGGAGTCCAATACTCTGGGGGCTGTTGTTCAAGACACAGACACAGGGAGCTCCGGGTCAGAGGTTAAGTACACTGTGGCCGGTATCAGGGCCTAGAACATATCCAAGGTGTTATATGACCGAGTCTCCTGTCCTGTGGCTGATAGAGGCGTGAATTTTGAAATGATCCCCTTGGATATACACAGGGCATGTGTCTATGCTCTGGGCCAATTGGGAGATAAACAGCAGGCAGCTTGGTGGTTAAATGGGGAGGGGGACTTCCTTATCCTGCAGAGGAGGGCAGAACCTTCCTTTCCAATGTCTGCTAGGTTTTGGACTCTTAGATTTGGGGAGTGTGGCTGCACCAGAGACCAGGGATGAGGAACTGCCTAGAAAGCGGATACTCCCTGGGGACATCTTTTCTGGGCCACAAGAGCTCTACAGAGCCATGCTGCCCAGGACAACTTCCTGCAAGTGGTGGGGCCTGGCCTGATCTCCTGTGCAGTATCCTGCAGTGTCGGTAGCCGGTGTAAACACAGGGCATGAGCCCCAGCCTATTGGATCAGGGCTGTTTCTCATTTGGATGTGTGAGCGAGGGGTAACTTGATGCAGCTGAGTCAGAGGAGGCCCGTGCAGAGGAGGTCTGGCTCTGAAGGAGTGGTCAGTCATATCCCATGGGGCACCTTTGGCTTCCCAGGGGCCGGCAGCTCTGTGACTGTGTCTGTGTGTGTGTGTCCATCCCCCACCTGTCCATGTGAGTGCAGTGGGTAGTATCCAGCTCTCACCAGCATGCCGCCTTCTGACCATCCCCCCCACCCCCCATCACAGGAACAGCGCTTCTGCCAGCGCTATGACCAGCTCATGGAGGCGTGGGAGAAGAAGGTAGAGCGCATAGAGAACAATCCGCGAAGGAGGGCCAAGGAGAGCAAGGTGAGGGAGTACTACGAGAAACAGTTCCCGGAGATCCGCAAGCAGCGGGAGCTGCAGGAGCGCATGCAGAGGTAAGGGCACAGCCACAGCTGAAGACTGTGCGCGCAGGGGTGAGGGGGTGTGGGCCTGGGGGCGGGGGATGAGCCTATGCTCGGGAGACCACATGGAGGGATGAGTGGATGCTCAGGGGAGGACACAGAGATGAGCCCATGTAAGAAAACAGTTGTGCATAGAGGGGCATGCTGTGCTGGTTCCCATGGGCCCCTGGTGGCCTCTGCCACACAGAGTGCCCTCACAGGGCTTCATACTTACAGCTCGGGACCCTCAGCACCTGTTGGGCCCAGAGCCATCACCCATGAGTATTATCTTCCTGTCCTCACTGCTCCTACCCCATACCTGCTAAAGCTGCCGAGTGAGACTCTGCTGGGGTGGGAGCGGCGGTGGCGGTAGTATTGGGAGGGTGGCTGTGAGGTGGGTGCCTGTCCTCATTGTGGCCATGAGGGCAGAAACCTAGGCAGGCTCTCTTTAGCAAATGAGGCTAGTTGGGTGTGGTCATCTGCACTCTAGGCTCCTCAGGCTTGTCTCAATGACGACCTACTCAGCAGCCTGGGTTCTAGGGCTGACCTGAGGCCCAGAAACCTGCTCCTGGTTCTCGGGCTGGAGGCAGCATGGAGCTCCTGCTGGGTCTCTTTTGTCTTTTGTTCATGGGAGATGGGCTGCCATCTTATAGCCTTGGGAGCTGACATTCCTGGGTGGCTCCCCAAACTCCCTGGGCTCCTAGCCTGTGGTCAGTTGTGAAGGTGGGAGGCTCGGCCCTGATCCCACCCTCCCCATTCACCCGTACATACCCTCTAGAATGTTCTACCCCATGGTCTTGACTTAGCCTGTCAGTAGGACGGCTGGTCCTGACTGTGTCCCTCTGGTTTCCAGCAGGGTGGGCCAGCGTGGCAGTGGGCTCTCCATGTCGGCTGCCCGCAGTGAGCATGAGGTTTCTGAGATCATTGATGGCTTGTCTGAGCAGGAGGTAAGTCCACAGTGACACCACGCACACCCTGTTGCCTCTGCACGTCCCTCTCCCTGTCCCTTACACATACTTCTTGCCACAGTGCTCAGGTGCCAGCAAGAAGGGATCCAGAGAC
The DNA here is from genome assembly GCF_000001635.26 of Mus musculus. Lineage (NCBI taxonomy): Eukaryota > Metazoa > Chordata > Mammalia > Rodentia > Muridae > Mus > Mus musculus. Next base: position 125,086,725 of record NC_000071.6, on the reverse strand, counting down.
TGCTGATGTGTCAGATGCAATGTGGGCACGCCAGCAATAAGTGACCGCGCCTATCTCCCAAAGGGCAGAGTTGACAGGGATGCCAGCAAACCGTGGGGGGCAGCCTGGCAGGACATAGTTGGGGAAGTTCTCTGATCTGAACAGTCTCTAGTGCCCAAAGAGACATCGGGAAGCTGGGTTGTGGGACAGGGATAAGTGCCCCCCACTCTTCTCCTGCTGCCATGGTTCAGGGTGTCTGTTGAGCTTGGCGGAACTCTTAGGGGAGTCTGGGTGAGAGTGGGTGGGCCCAGCTGAGGACTGTCCCAAGGAGCAGCCTTCTGGCTCATTGCCCCCTCAGTCCTCCCTGGGTACCCAGTGGTAATCTTGGTGACCCCAGCTATGGTCACCATCACAGAGAAGGCCAGGAAGCAGAACAGGTGCTTGTCCCCAGTGAGGGACCATTCTGCTCTCTGGGCCAGGTGTACTATAATGACATTTGTCCCCATGGCCGGCGCCACAGTCACCCAGAACACCATGTACCAGGACCCTTGCTTCTTTCCTGGTGGCTCTGCTCTTGGTAGAGGTGGCCATAGAACCCATGTCCCCTCTGAGCCCCTTGAGGCTGTTTATGTGGAGACTGAAGATGGGATACTGGACAGCAGCTGGCGACACCTCTGTGGCTGTGGAGTGACTATTTAAGCTGTTCTCCAAGCTGAGTCCTGGTCCTCGTAACACTGGCCATGGACCAGGCGTGGCCGTTTAAGTGGTCTCCTTGTACACACTGACAGCCCCATGCACCCAGCAGCCTTAGCAGCTCAGGACCTGCACCCCACTGCAGTGCCTGGCCTTGCAGGGACATCCTCTTGCCAGAGTTCTGCTGGAAAACCTCTCCTCCTCTTGTGGACAGAAAGCAGAACTCAAAAATCCACAAGCGATAGCTACGGGGCCATCCTTGCTGGTGGGCATGTGGCTGGGGTCAACCCATGTCTCACCGATGTGGATGCAGACGTGGCTTTCATTTCCTCTGGAAGCAGGGAGACAGTGGTCCTGTCCACCCACACATTGGACCCTTCCCTAGGTCCTAACCACACAAGAGTATTGTGGCTGCCACCTCTTGAGGAAGCCATTGCCAGAACAAGGCTGGAGACAGAGCCAGAACCAGAAGGTGCTGGGCAGGAGACACTTGGAAAGTCCGTAGTATCTTCTCAACATGGACGGGCAAGGCAGCCACAGAAGGAAGGACAGGGCTGGCCAAGTCCCCAGGGGATGATAGAAAAGCCAGGGTATAAGGTCTGGACTAGAAAGTGACCAGGTCCTCTGCATACCTTGTGCTGCCCCCTGGATATCTGGCCTTAAGCCAGACAGACATGTGCCATCCCGAGAGTGCGTGGAGCCAGGCTGGGCTGTGCCTTGTCCCTGTCTTCACGGTGTTTTATTACACTGCCTTTGTGGGGGTGAGATTCACGGCCTCTCCTGCTGCAGATAAGGCCTCATGCTGTGCACTGAATTTATAGCCCTTACTGTTCTTAACCACTCCACACCCCTAAATCCTCGCCAGCGCCAGCCCCTGCTGCCTTTTAATTCCTCATCCCTCCCCCCAAGGAATGTCCAAGGGCCAGGGCACCTGCTCCTCACCTGCCAGGCCCTGAGCTTGCCCTCTGACCCCCGACCCTGTGCTCTGTTGCAGAATCTGGAGAAGCAGATGCGCCAGCTGGCCGTGATCCCGCCCATGTTGTACGACGCGGACCAGCAGAGGATCAAGTTCATCAACATGAATGGACTCATGGATGACCCCATGAAGGTCTACAAGGACCGTCAGGTTACCAACATGTGGAGCGAGCAGGAGAGGGACACCTTCCGTGAGAAGTGAGTGTCATCCTCTGGGGCTGCCTGCGATCCTTGCCTGCATCCTCTCTGTTCCCACACTCTAGTCCCAGGGACACTGTCCAGAACTCTCCCTGCTCTGGTGGTACCGGGGGCGGGGGGTGGTGGTCCTCAGCCTCTCTCTCTCTCTCTCTGCCTCCATCTCCATGGGAGTCATTTGTTTCCTCATAGGTAATAGATGGATCTCCTTGTCCCCCTTAGCATTCATTCAGCCAGACAGCTCCTGCCACATAGGCTCAGCAAGGGGAAGATGCCTAACAGGGACCCAGAGCTGCATATGGTGGAGGCCGAGTGCAGCTGGCTAGCTAGGATGGAGAAGCCATGTGGGGAAGCCAGGGCTTCAGTGATCAGGAACAGGCTGAGGTTGAGGTCCTTAGGAGCTGATGCTCGTTGCGTGTGGTGGCCACGCCTTTGATCCCAGCACTAGGGAGGCTGAGCCAGGGGCATATCTCTTCAACTACCAGCCCAGTTTGATCTACACAGTGAGACCCTGCTTCAGAAAGTGGGTCTCCGGGAGGCCCCTCCAGGACAGTTTGGGAGAGACTGTAGCTTCTGGGCGGAAGAAAGACCATTGCAGCCCAGGGTGAGGACCAGAGGTCTGGTCTGTCTCCAGGTAGAAAGAGACATCCCCTATTTGGGGGAACTCCAGGAGAGGTGGTATAGATGTCACGATAATATTCGTATGTATGTTATTTGGAGCAGTACTCTGTAAACACTTCACCTAGAAGCAGAACCCCTTCCTCAGAGAGGACCAGGACCTCTGAGAGACTGGACAGTAGAAATTGAAGCTGGGACAGGAGCCGCCATGTTGCCCAGGAGGGTCTGTGGAGAGGAAGGTTTGTGCCTCAGGCCTCCAGTGAGCAGAGTAGCTGACCTGTTGCCCCTCTGGAGAGACCCTTGTCTGCCCCAGAGCTTTTCCAGATGTCTGCTGGGACAACAGTTGTTCAGGGTCAGGCTGTACCTGCCCTTGGAAGGATGCTGTACAACAGGCTGGCCCCATCCCAGATCACAGACAAAACTTGGCAGCTGTACGGGGCTTGGGCACAAGCGACAGTCTTCAAAGTAGCTTCTGGCCATGGTAACACACACACAAATCCTGAGTCTCATATTCCTAGCACAGCACAGATAGTGGGAGACATACCATACCCCGAGGAGCGGCTCCTATGGGCAGCTCGGGTCAGGGTCTCCATCCTTCATCTCTTTGTGGCCTGTATCTTGGGCTCTTGCATCTAAGACTCCTGTTGTCTGTCTGGTGTGTTTTCCGACTTGACTCAAGATAGTGGTCCTGAGGTGGCTGAGGCCCTGTGCCCTGGTTCCCTGGTGGCCTGCTATTTTAATGGGTGAACACTTAGGGGTGCTTTCAGTGGCTGGACCTTCCTAGGAAAGTCTCTTTGCTCTTCAGACCCAGTGATTTGCTCTGATAATTCCATAGCTGACAACCCGATGACCAGATGTCTACTGGTGCCTCTTCTGTCTACGCAAGACACAGCCATATTATGTCGGTCTTTGAAGGATGATGGTCTGTCTCCCTGGAGGGCTTTCTTGCCAAGGTGCTGATGGCATCTTGACTGACCCGAGAATAGCGCAGATGTCACCCACAGACATCTCAGCTGCCTCAGTTTCCTCCTGTGTAAAACAGACAGAGCTATATAGTATTCTCCTTGGGCCTGCGGCAGCTCCAAGGCAGAACAGCTCAGCATAGGCCCTGCTCTTGTGGGAAGCAGTCTGGTACTGCTGGCAGCCACTCCTGCCCCAACAGGAGAAGCTAGGATACCCCATCTCTTCTGTAAAAAGGTGGTGATTTGCATAAGACCTGGGTGTCCTCCATTCTTATCTTAGGGCCAGTCACAATACCAGATTTAAAGGAAGTCCACATGAGCAGTCATTACTCAGAATGTTTTAGGGGACACTATCTCAGGAAGGCCAAACAAATATGGTTTGTACAGGCCCAGGTGGTGCATGTGTGTGTGCTCACAAATGTGAGTATGCGTGTGTGTGAATGTGTAAAACTTTTGTTGCTTGTCTTTTTTTGAGGGGAGGGGGTAGTGGTTGCTACTTTATTTTCTAGAGTCTCATAGCTCAGGATAGCCTCAGGCTCATTATATAGCCACAGCTGGTCTTGAACCCCCCTGCCTCAGCCTTCCCAATGCTAGGATCATAGACATAAGCCACCGTGACCTGCCCATGTTACTATTTTTAATATATATTAGGAAGGGCTTTTTTTTTTTTATGTAGCACAGACTTGTCTTTGAACTCTGAAACTTCTTGCCTCAGCCTCATAGTACTGGTCATCTAGGCGTGTATTGCTATGGTTGACTTCATTTTGGAGCCTTACTGGCCTGCGATCAGTTGAACCTTACATGTACAACCCTATACATGCGTCCTCAGCAGCAGCGTGAAGTGCCCAGGCCAGGCTGAACGCAGGACCTCATGTGGGCCTATCTCTTGATACCACTGAGCCTCTTGTTTTAGTTCTCAGATGAGGTCTCGCTAAGTTGCCCTGCTTGGTTTGAAACTCACAGTACCCCAGGCTGGCTGTCCACCTGCCTCAGGCTCCTGAGTTGCCCAGTTACAAGTTGTATCATCAGACCTGGCTTCGCCTGTCTCCAGTGAACTGTGCTGGGAAGAGGGACGGGGCCCTGCAGTGTCTTAAGTTAGGTTCCTGGTGTCCTGGGACCCATCACTGCCTAGGGAAATGCTAGTGGTACCCTAGGCTTGCCTGCTATCTGGGTGGACGGGGCCCTGGAAGGGTAGCCACCATCCTGCCAATCTGCTACCTCTGCTTCCTTGGGAAGAGTCTAGAGGCTCTTCCGGATTCCCCAGTGTCTGGCGGGGAGAATGGGAGGGGCCTCTGGACTTCTGCCCAGCCACCTGGAGGCCAGGCGGGGGCAGCCCAACACAGACTGAACACTGGTGGGAACTGGACCAGTACTGCTGGCAGCCATTTCTTACCCCCACCCCCACCTACCCTGGGACATACTAGGGTGGTGGCAATTCATTGGAGACAGGGGGCAGGCCCAATGACGCCACCCAGCACCCTTAGGGTGTGAGCAGGCCTTGACCCTATCCCCACCCCCACAGCTGCCTGGCCCTGACATTTCAGCTGGCCGGCTTTCCCAGTAATGCTTGGGCTTCGCAGGAAGCTGGTGGCTTGGCGCCAATTCCCGCCACCCCCTGCGGCTCCAGCCACTTTTGGCTTTTCCTGGGCATCCGAGGTTCCGCTCCAGCACTCAGGAGGCCTCAGTGCCTGGCTTGTCCAACCTCGCCCAGGCAGGCTTAGCTTGGCATAGGCTGGGCCTGGCTGGGCCGGGCCAGGCCGAGCCAGGCCCAGCTTCTTAGACCCGGCTGGGGAGAGAGACAAAAGCATATCTGGGGAGGTGGGGGGACCCCACTGGCAAGCTGAATGCCGTGTCCTCATTTTTCCTGGAAGCCTGCGGCAAGACAAACAAATGTATTTTCAAAGGCATTACAGCCAGTGAGTCACTCGGAGGAACGCCCTGGACCCTGGTCCCTGCCCCGAAGCCCTTCCCACGCCCTGAAGATCTGCTAGTGGGGCGGCGCCCGCCAAGCCAGGCTGGGGTGGCAGGCACTGGGCACTCTCAGCTCTTGATTGTCCCGTAGGGCTTCCCTCAGCCTCAGCCTGGCCTCAGCATTGGCCTGTCTTTCTCTTCCCCCCAGGTTTATGCAGCACCCTAAGAACTTTGGCCTGATTGCCTCATTCCTGGAGAGAAAGGTGAGTGCCATCCCTGGCTGGCAGAGCTGGGCACTAAACCGGCTTGCCATCCACTCCTTAGGGCCGATGTCTGGGCTGGGTGGAGCGCTTGCCCCTCCTCTGTCTCTCTGGCCAGCTCCATCCTTTTTCCTGCCTCCACCTCCTTCCTCAGGGGGAAAGCCAGGCAGGCCCCACCCTGGATGGGGAGGAGCCTCAAGGCTTCAGGCCCAGGCCACCCAGGAAAGCTGTAGGGACTGGCATCACACAGCCATTTGCCCAGCACACTGGGTTGGGCGCCGGTTCTAAGAGTTTTGCCACGTTCCAACTGAGGCCTTGTGGCCAGGAATGGCCTGCATCCAGGTCTGTGTGTGGAGTAATCTCCTGGGCCCTTGTCATGGGTAATATGGGTTTTCTGACAACTCTAGATACCACTACTTCCGGTGTGTGGCTAACATGTCTATCATTCTGAACAAACCTTCATGCAGAATTGATATTTGAACCCAACCTGTTCCCTAAACCAGAGCCTGAAAGCACTCTCCTCTGGCTCTGTCTCTCGTCGGTAAGGAGTTACATTGTCCCCAGAGGGCAGTTAGCTGGCTTTCACTTACATACCAGGCTAGCCTACAGTACATGAACAACCCGTGGTGGGCAGGTGGCAGGGTTGGCTGTGTGCTGGAGTTGGTCCTGTAGGCCCAGCACCTCAGACTACCAGGGCCCACCCTTGTGGGCTGTAGTTGGTGTCTAGACCCTCAACAGTGGGATGTCCAGCCTGCCTGGCCCCCTGCCCTGAGTCTGCCCAGGGATGCTGGCAGCTGGTGGGAGGTGGGACCCGGGATCTAGACAGCCGTTCTCAAAGACCGTGATCATTCCTCACTGTTCCAGTGGGCTGATACGGTCTGGAGAGATGGGACCCTCTGGGATCTGGGACCTGAAGAACCAGTGTTGGGAACCAGTTATAGCCTACCTGTCTGGTGATGCCAAGCATCCTGATGGGTATGGGTGACTCAGTAGCTCTAGGTTTAAGGCTAGGGCTCCACAGAGCCAGGATGGCTCTTAAATTGGTGGTTGAGTAAGGCTGTGGGGGAGGGAGGAGTGGAATCTGAGGGCGAGAGGCGCTCAAAGAGGGTGTAGATGAGGCAGATCAGAGCTTCTAGGACACAGGTGGCTGCTAAGGCCACATCACCTTCCTGGGCTGGCTGGCACGCAGTTCCTCCGGTGGGTCATGGGTGTGGGCGAGGGTTGGCTTGGGGGAACCCCATGGAAATAGTGTTTGCTCATGGCATACTCCAGGAGTGTCCTGATGTGTAGGCAGCTGGGGTCTGTCCCACCCCGCAGTTCTCATGGTCCCTGGCTTGGCACTAGGTCAAATGTGATAGGCATGGACATCTCAGACACGGTTGCCACTGCAGGTGTCCATTGAAGCTTCTTGTCCATGACACTTAAATTCTGGGAGAGGTTGTTCAGGATCCTGGATGTTGGGGAAGGAGCCCAGAGCCATGGGTGGCAAAGGCTGGGTTTGTGTCACTCTGAGTACCCGCGACTTTGTTCTCCACGGGAGCTGAGCGGCTGTGATGTCATCACTGTTACCTACAGTTGCAAGGACAGGGTCTGTGTTGAGAGCCTGTGACTCTACCGCCTGTCTCTCCATGCCAGGCTCTGTCCCGTGTGTGTCTCATTCAGAATAACTCCCTTGACCAGCACAATCTGTTTCTGCATGGCACAAGCAAGCTGGTGGGTATTCAGAGAAGTTAGATTTTTCCCAGGGCAACCCAGCTTGTCATCAGAGGAATTAGGATTTGAACTCTGGCCTCTGCCTCCTACTATGAATCCTCTCACCCCGTACACCCCATACACCCCATACACCCCATACACCCCGTACACCCCATACACCCCATACACCCCATACACCCCATACACCCCGTACACCCCGTACACCCCATACACCCCGTACACCCCGTACACCCCATACACCCCATACACCCCATACACCCCGTACACCCCGTACACCCCGTACACCCCTCAGAGTCTTCTCTCTGTCTCTCAGACGGTCGCTGAGTGTGTCCTCTATTACTACCTGACCAAGAAGAATGAAAATTACAAGAGCTTGGTGAGGCGGAGCTATCGGCGCCGTGGCAAGAGCCAGGTAAGATGTAGTGTGTGGCTGCTTGGCTTTGAGGATCAGGTCCCTGCACTTGAGGGACACTTGCTGGGTGGTCAGTATCCTTGATGATTGGTGTCATATAGTTCTACTGTTAGGGATCCCTCTTTAGCCTCTGACCTGCTGAGGGTGTTCGCAGAGGCGGGAACAGCAGCCACTTCTGTCTTAGCTAGGATGTCCCCGGTTCAGAGTTGGCCAGTCCATAGTCCTTACTGTTAGAAGGCCACATGTCAGAGCTGGAGGGATAGCTCAGCTATAAAAGAGCATTGGCTTGATTCTCAGCACCCACATGGTGGCTCATAACCATCGGTAACTCCAGTCCGAGGGGATCCAGTGTCCTCCTCTGTTTGCAATGGTATCAAGTACACACACGGAGCAGAGAATACCCATACACAAAAGTGGTAGCCGATTTTCAAAGTAAAGACTGCTCAGGACAATCTGGGGAGTTCTACTAAGCTTTCCTGACTGCCCCTTCACTAGTGGATACGTGCAGGGAGATGTGGCCAGCACTCTCCACGTCTATGTCATCATGCCTTGGTGTCTAGAGTGAGCCTAGAGTGCCAGCCACTGGCGACTTGAAGTTCTGCTCTCTGCCTACTGTGTAAATAAAGCTTTATTGGCACAGAGCCACTACTGCACAGCCTGCAGCCTGCAGCATCACTGCTCACCTTTAGCAAAAGCTGGCTGATCTTGGAAGATGTTAAGAAAATGCAGGCAACACACAGAAGCGAGGAATTCAGGGGTGTGGCCTTTGGGAGGTGGGGAGAGATTATGTGTTGTTCACTTTCTCTCTGAATTGAGTTGAAGCATCATGGCCAGGGACTGCTGTCCCACAGAACAGGCGTTTTCTGGCCCACTTACGCAAAGTGCAGATCGGGAGGTCAAGTCTGCAGAGACAGGCGAGGCACCCCAGTAACAATGCCCTGAAAGTTAGTAAAGTGCCTGCTATGTGAGCAAGAGAACCTGAATTCCATCCCTAGAGCCACACACTCGTAATCCCAGGGGAAGAGAGGTGGAGACAGGACACTCTGTCTTGCTGGCCAGTCAGCCTGTTAATCGACAAGCTGTAGCCCCTAGAGAGACTCAGTCTCCAAATACAAGGTGAACGGCTCCTGAAGAGCAAAACCTGAGGCTGACCTCTGGCCCTCCGTACACACGTGCATACAGGCACAGATACACACGCATGTGCGCATGCCCTGGGAAATACCCAGGACCCAGTCTGTGTCCACTCTGGACTTGAAAGATGGCTGGATTTGGTCTGGGGCTGTGGTTTTCTAGCTCATTTTATGCGCCCACAGTGAGCTGGCTAGCTTATGGTTCTGACAGATGTGTGACTCCGCAGTGTTGTGGCACAGAGCAGTGGGTATGCTAGAGGTTTGGCTGGGGTATTCAGGAATTTTCTAGGCAGTCGGACACACTTGGACACCTATTGGCAAGTGTGATGAAGCTGGGAGGCGTGGTTTATGGAGACATGGGGCCCTGTGTAAATCTCTGCACCTAGCCCTGTAGGGATAAGTGGGGGAATGCTGCTACCTGCCGTCGGGATGGTTGGTTAATGACGGTGATGATGATGATGGTGGCAGTGATGATGGTTCTGGTAATAATGCTGGTGATCATGTCTTTGGTGATGATGGTTGATAATGGTAGTGGTAATAATGTTGGTGATGTTGGTGTTTGTTTGGTTTGGTTTGGTTTTTCATGAAAGGGTTTCTCTGTGTAGTCCTCCTTCCTGTCCTGGAACTCACTCTGTAGACCAGGATAGCCTTGAACTCGGAGTGCATTACTGCTGCCCAGCCTGATGGCGATGTTGGTGATGCCAGTGACTGTCTTAGTGACTTTTCTGCCACTGAGGTAAAATACCATTGCCTAGGCGATTTACAGAAGAATGAATTTACGTGGGCTTCCCATTCTTCTCAAGAGTTAAGAGTCCAATGCCGGCAGGGAGGCTTGGCAGCCAGTGGCAGGTGGAGCGTTCATATCTAGAACCACAGCCTCCAAGCAGGGAGAACAAACTAGGGGTAGCAGTTGGTTCTTAAACCTCAGAGCTCGCCTCTGGAGACAAACTTCCTCCAATAAAGCCATAACTCCTAAGCCTCCCCAAACAGCCACCAGTTAAGAGTAGCCATGTCTCATGCCCGTGAAGGTGAAGCAGGGTTCTTGGTGATTCCCTCTCTACGTAAGAGAGCTGGGATCATAACTAGCTAAAGGAGCATCCACAGGGTCAGACTCACTCCCTAGGCTGTGCGAGCTGAGGGAGGACGATTGCTCTGCTGGGATCGTTGGGTAGTGGGGCCCTGCCTGAGATCTCTGCTCAGCTGTACTGCCGCTGGGCCTCATGGGAGGCACTGCTCGCTGGGCCTCTGTACTCTCGGGACAGTTTGCCAGGCTCTGTGCTGTGGTGACATGCCCCGAAACAGGGCTGAGGGTGGAAAGCGGCTCCTACTGAGGATATCCTTTGAGACAGAGCAAGGCCCAGCCTCACCCAGTTTGGCTCTGTCCTTTTGCTCCTTCTGATAGCTCCTCTTTCCTGGAGGAGGCGTGCCTGTCCCCAGCAGCTGGTAGGGCCGGCTCTCTACCCGTTTGCTATTTTGGTCTCTCCCTTTGTTCCTCATCCCCTGCTCGGGGTGGCCCCTGTTTGTAGATGGCTCTGGTGTCTGTGGTCTCGGTGTGGCTCCTGTGGCTCCCGGCCACACTGTTGCTTAGAAAAGCCACAAGTGGCCATTCTGCTTCTCGGCACACCAGGTGCCACTCAGAGGGCTCCTCGAGAGATGCCTGTTTGGTGCTAGATGTGTGTGCTCATTTGGGAATGTATTGAGCGCTTCCTGCATGCTGTGATTGGAGAACCATTGTAGGGGGGTCCGTGTGTAACAGTTCAGAAAGACACTGGGCCTTCCAGGATGTCAACCCTACTCTCAGACTCACGAGGGAAGAGTTGCAAGGTAGACACCAGGTAGTACTTTCTGCGTGCTTAAGGTCCCAGTTGTTCTCCACCGGCTCTGCATCCTGCGCACCACCTCGGAGCAGCTGTGCCTCCTGGACTGGCTGCCTCCTTGCCCAGCCCAGAGACTGGGGACTCCTCTACTCTCAATTCTGCCTTGATGGGATTGAGCCAAGAGAGGAGCGGAGGCAGAGAGCCGCCCCTAAGAACACCTGGGCATTTAGCGTCCAGCTCTCTCTGCACGCACTGGGATGGGCATCGGTGGAGATGTGGACTTCCAGGTTAACCCTCCTCCGGTTGCTAGCGTGTCCGGCCCAAGACTCTTTGGTTCTTCAAAACCTGTTGTTAGTGGAGTGACCCCAAGAAAGTCAACCCTGGGTCCAGCACCCAAACAAGTAGGGTAGTGGGAAGGGGAGGGGAGCTTCAGACCCCCTTAGGGCCCTTTCTGGAGTGTCCCTAAAAAGGTTGAGATGGCTATGGACAGGTCTCTTGGACGTGTCTCCTGTGTGTGTGTCTGTGTCCTCCACTTGCCCTGAGGCATCCAAACTGGCCTGGCCCTTGGTTAGCCACCTCTGCCCTCTCTGTCCCCCACCTGCCCTGTGTCAGAGCGCTTGTTCAGGGGTCATATATAAAAAACCACAGAGGTTATAAGCCCCTCATGACAGTCATTGGGTGTCAGTGGCGGCCACTAGTGTCCTGCCTCATCTCTCAGCCCACCCGGCCAAGAAAGAGAGAGGCTTTCCCCGACCTCAGCTGCCCGTGGGTGAGGAGTGTAGCTGGCCGTGTGGAGTGGTAGACTTGCTTGTTGCTTAGCTATCAGGCTAGCTCCCATTCTAGAAGCTTCTCTGGCCTTTGCCTACGGTGAGGCAGGTTCAGGCATAGGCTCTGGGGACAGTGACCTCCTGAACCGGTTCTGAGGAATGGGTTCAGGACCATGTTCTGGCGCCTTTCCCCAAGCTGTCCCATTGGCTAATGGGCCCGACTGGACGTCAGTCTGATGACAACTCCTGGTCCCTAGCCCAGATCCGCCCCAAGAAGAATCATGGGCTGTGGTGCCTGCCACACAGGGTGACATTCTAAGCCCAGAGCCTGCAGAGATGACCAGCCATGACCAGTTGGCAGATGCTGTGGCCCTCCTGTGGTGGCGAGGGATCTATGACCAAGCAGGTGTGTCCCTGAGGGTAGACTAGAGCTTTTTCCTGTAGAGGCAGGACATGAGCAGGAAAAGTCTGTCCTGGACTCCTGACCTCTGGACCAGCCCCTTTTGCTGAGGGGGAAGTCTGTGGTGGAGGTTCTTCATCCTCACTGATGTCAGCCCTCACATCCTGGCCCACGGTGTTCTGTCGGCTGCCCCCTGACCTTCTTCTGTCACACTGCTCTTCCTGGCCTTGGCCACACATGCTGCTCAGACTCTCTGCCGTGGGTAGCTTCCTCTTTTTCCCTTTTCCTCTGTGTGGCCCTGTCTCTTCTCTGTTTCTGCCGTGTGTGTGTGTGTGTGTGTGTGTGTGTGTGTGTGTGTCCATCCGTCTTTGTCTCTGTAACCCTGTACACCACCTCCTTTTTGTTCCTGTCTCACCTCTTCACCCACCTTCCCTGTGTCTGCCTGTCTGTCCATCTGTCTGCTGGACTGCCTTCTTAGCTCTCTTTTCTCTGTGACCCCATGTCACCTCTCTTTGTCCCCAACTTACCTCTTTATCTACTTTCTCTCCCTCATCTTACTACTTTGCTCTGGTTGCTTGCCAAGGGACAGCTGACCTTGTTCCCAGGCAGGGCCCAGATTACCTGTTCAGGCGCTGTGTGACCAGGAGGCCCCGGGCAGCACCAGACAGACTTGGGCAGTGTATGGCTGTCACTCTCCCTTGAGGACCAGCTAGGTACCCCTTGCCTGTGAGGTAACCAGAGACTGATGGTCGGAAACTGTGTGTCACACTAAGCCACAGTGCCCTGGCTAGGCCATTTGGTTGTTGGTCATCAGTGAGGGGGTGTGCTATGCCTCAGACCTTAGTAGTAAGGTTCCAGCCTAAGGTCCGAAACTTCTTGGCTGCAGTCCATAGCGGGCTGCCTGGCTGCTTTACTGAGGATGTTCTGTGCATGGCAGACCTGTGCCGATTTAGGGCCAGCTGAGAAGGCATCTCCAGTTCCCTGTCCGGCTCCACGCTGAGTGGGGAATCTCCTCAGAGGCCCTCCTCCAGGTCCCAGGTCTGTTAGACATGCCTTGTGGGACCCTACTCAGGGCTGGCAGCTGGGGAGGGAGCCCAGGAGGCAGGAGAGGCTGGACCCTACGGCTGGAAGGAGCTGCATCACTTCCATGGGAAACGAGAAAGGTTCAAGACTGGGCCAGGATACACAGCACAGGGGACCCAGCTCCCCCAACCACCCAAACTGCCTTAAGGTGGGAAGTGTGGGTGCTGCTGGACATAGTCCATCACTTTCCTGAGACAGATATCACCCCGGTGCTCCTAAATGCTATTTACGGCTAACTAGATCAGTAGCACTGGGAGCCACCCGTCAGCAAAGGCTCATCAAAGGTCAGCATGGCTTCACTGTAATGAGACAACTGAGGTCCCTGGACAGCCACTTGTGGAGGACTGCTGAAGTCCTGGGGGCCATGTGATCAAGAGTAGCTTTCAGGGCTCTGATCCCTTGAAGGAACAGATGAGCAATAAGAAGGAACTGACCAGGCAAAAGACACAGCGGGTGCAAAGGTCAGAGGAAGGGACTCTTCTTCGGTCGCCTCTATCTGAGAGCAGGAGGGAGGCAGGAGCAAGCTAACATGTGGAGGTAGGTCCAGCCTGGATGTCCCGTGTGCTTATTCTGGAGGCAGGGCAAGGTGTGTGTGTGTGTGTGTGTGTGTGTGTGTGTGTGTGTGTGTGTGTATGAGGGAGAGGGAGAGGGAGAGGGAGAGGGAGAGGGAGAGAGCATGCACACGAGCAACCTTCCATATCACTGTCAACTAAGAAAATGGACCACAGGCTTGCCCACAAACTGATGAGGGTATTTTCTCAGCGGAGATTCCCTCTACATAAATGACTCTAACTTATGTCAGTTTGACATTAAACTAGCCAGCACACCTGCTGAGCTCCCCCAGCCCCCAGTTGAGGATTTAAAATGGGGCCTTGGGATTAGTGGTGCAGCTCAGGGGTACGACCCTTGGCTAGCGTGTGCCAAAGCCAAGGGCTCAGTCCTAAGTTCTGTGAATTAATAAGTAGACAAGCCATTGGCCACCATGAACGGACTCCTGGGCGTGTGTCTCACGGTACTCAGTAGAAGTGTCTCCACACCAGAGCAGCTCGGGAAAGCGCTATCAGTTAATGCTGGGAGCCACCATGGTGTGTATGAAGTGCTACTGCTGTCATGTAAATTCTTACTCCTGCCAACTCTGACTCAAGCCTCAGGGTTGCAGAAGCACACACTATATCCTGTTCCTGCTCCACCATCAAGCAGTGGGAATGACTTCACAGTCTAGGCTGCCTGGACCACAGCGGCCATGCAGCTGCCCCTTGGAGAGGCACCACATGACTCAGCCCCTGATGTCTGTTTAAAAGCTGATCTCTGGCCTGGCATGGTGGCACACACCTTTAGTCCCAGCACCCGGGCAGCAAAGGCAGGAAGTTCTCTTTGGGTTTGATAAAGGCAGGAAGTTCTCTTTGGGTTTGAGGCCGGTCTGGATTATATATTGAGCTCCAGGCTAACCAGGGTGGCATAGTGAGACCCTCCTTACCTCATAACAACAGAAAGCCCTGCTCTCTGTTAATGACAGTGTGCCCAGGCTTTATGGGCTCTTGTTGTTCCACACTCTCAGGGAACTCCAACACACCTCTGCTGAGGGCTGAGCCTGCATTCCTTGCTATGTGTCCCTGGGAGAGACACAGAGCAGGCATGAAGCCGTACCACCAGCTGCAGGCTGTGTTGCTCCACTCTGACCCCCAGCCCTGTTGGCCTCCACCCAGCCAACCTCTCCCCTTCTCCACACAGGAAGCTCTTGCAACTCACTTGTGGGGTGTTTGTCGGTCCTTGGTAGTACAGTGTTTATTGAATGAGCGAGTGTCTGAGTGTATTAGTCAGGGTGGCTGTGCACTCGCAGGTTCTCCTTTGTTTATTTAAGTTTGGGATGGAATCCAGGGGCTCCCCAATCCCTTCCCTTGATCTTGTCCTCCATAGAGCCCTGAAGACCCAGTGCAGGGGCTGGGTCCTACTGGGCCTGCTTCCTCATCCGGAGGGTCTCAGTGACTCAAGGCCACACAGGGCCATTTGTGCCTTTTGAAGGTTCTCTTAGGGTTTTATTGCTGTGAAGAGACTCATGACCAAAGCAACTTTTATAAGGGTCAACATTTAATTAGAGGTGGCTTACCATTTCAAAGGCTCAGTACATTATCATCATGGCAGGAGCATGGGAGCGTTGAGGCAGGCTGGTGCTCTAGAAGGATCTGAGTGTTTAACGTCTTGATCTGAAGGCAGCCAAGAGGAGGGTCTGGATCACCCTGGCCAAACTTGAGCACATATATGAGACCTCAAAGCCCCGCCTTCGCAGTGACACACTTCCTTTAATGAGGCCACACCTCCTAATAGTGCCACTTCCCATGGGCCACGCACATTCAGACCACCACAAAGGTTTTACCTTTGCCCTCCCTCTGCACCTCAGTCCTGACAACGTCAGCTTCAGAACATGTTCTGTCAGGTTGTTCTCTATACTTGTGGGGGTCTCGGCGCCCCTGTAAATAAGAGTTTGTTTAGGGTAGGAATGGCAGTTCTCCGAACTCGGAGGAACCCAGAGTCCCTGAGCAGGCTATCTTTGGGGATATCTGGCTGTAGGCTCTGCTGGGAAATGCTGTGTGGCCCTAGATGGATCGCTTTACCTCTCTGTGTCTTGTTCTCATCTATGGAACAATGTAATGTCAGGGTTGTTGGGAGGAGCAAGAAGCTGGACCTGTGATGTGAGAGCAGTCTCATCCCATACATGTCGTCAGCTGACACCTGGCCTTACTACCGTGGGCTTCTGAAAGAAAAAATGGGTCCTAGCAGAAAGAACAGATACCTGAAGCTCCCTGTGGATCCTTTCAGGGTGTTCCTAGTGCTGTGACCTGGGGGTGGGGGACGTACATGGTCACCTTGCCCGTAACTGATGAGTTGTCACTGGATACTGCACGTGTGGGAGTCATGGGGAGGGTGGCATTCTGCCTCTCGTGGCTCTCCAGGCTGGGGCGTGCGTGCGTGCGTGCGTGCGTGCGTGCGTGCGTGCGTTTCCCCGTATCCTTCCTGCCATGGAATACAGAAACCATGCTGGTTTCTCACTGTGGTCTGAGGATCTTAGCAGCAGACTTGCAAGGGGCTAGGTAAACATGTGGAGCCTCGGGTTAGCCTAGAGTCAGCCTATGGCCAAACTCCACCTCCCACTTGCCTTTGTAAATCAAGCTTTATTGGCATGTGGCCATTCCCATTTGCTCACACAGTGGCAGAGCCAAGCCAGGTGCCTTGGAACCTACAGGCTGTCCAGCCTGAAGTCCTTTAGATAAGAACTTGCCAGCCAGACTGCAATGTGCTGGAACAACCTGGGAATTTATTTTATTTTTATTCAGATGGTTTTGAGACAGGATCTTACCATGTAGCCCTGGCCAGCCTTTTTAAAATTTGCTGCAGTCTTCCTGCCTCTCCGTTCCAGGTGTTGGGGTGTTGGGGTCACATGTGTGCACCACTACTTGTGACTAAGCTGGGACATTAAAAATATTGATGCTGCCCCCAGCCTGGGATCACAGTGGCCTTGGCACAGTTGGGGTCTGGCAGCCTTTGGCCATCAGGAAGCACAACTGCCCAGGAGGCTACAACAAGCTTGTAATCCCCAGGTATGGCTGGCCAGTGCTACCAGCCAGACGTGCAGACGGGGATTTGCCAGCCTGAAGTGGTTGGTCACAGGGACCCAGTACCTGCTTCAAGTCTCCCGGGAGCCAGGAGTGGCCAAACATATGGGGTCATTCAGGCCAAGGCACTGTTAGGCAGAAAAGTGACTCGCTGGCCAGGGCAGCCTACCGGGCAACCTGCTGTCACCCCTGTCCACAGAGGCTCAGCCTGGGGTGCAGAGACACCATGTGGCTCATGCCATGCACAGCCAGATCTGAGTCCCCAACTCAGCCCTCTATGTAGAGGTGGGAGACACAGCCAAGTGGCTTGAATACAATGCCCCAGCACAGGGCAGCTGTGAAGTACAGGCTAATTCCTCCCGTACCGCCTTCTGTCTCCTTGAGTTCTGACCCTCACTTTCCATGGCCCACCTTGAGACAGTGTTGAACTGACAGGAAACTCCTTCAGTGTCAGGTTCAGGGGGCTCTGTCTGCCAGAATGAGGCTTCGCCCCTGGGCTGTATGGAGTGTTAGAATCTGAAGGGAAGGGCACAGTCTCGCTGACAGACATCTGGTACCCAGCCGAGGAGCCAGCAACCATGCATGGCTGCCCTGACCCCTCCCCTTACAGAACACAGGATTCTTAGGAGCTGGAGAGAAGTGGCCCTGAGGATCCCGAGTGCACAACAGTGTTGCCTTAAGAGGCTACAGTGGCTGGACAAGTCAGGTTCTTGCTCTGTCTCTGTGTACCAGTATGCCATGGTGTCCGTCCTTCCCCAGTGTAGCCTAGTCCTATAAAAGACAAGGCCCTAGAGCCATTGTGCATCAATGGTTTTCTGCCAGGAAGGAACAATGGAAGGAAAGAGTTTCCCTACACACACACACACACACACACACACACACACACACACACACACACAAAGGCTTTCTGCAGATATTACTCTTACTCCACTGGGCTCAGGGGAGATGGCAGGACTCGAACCCCTACACCCGAGTGTGGTGCTTTTCTGGCTTCATTCTACCTCCAACCTCTCCCACCTGGCTGGCTCCCCAGTTGCCCTGGCCTCTGCGTTCACCGTCCCTCCCTTCCCCAGCTTCACCTGTCTCCTGTTTTCCCTCCTGCCTCTGCTCCCCGGGCTGTAGCAGCAGCAGCAGCAGCAACAACAGCAGCAGCAGCAGCAGATGGCACGGAGCAGCCAGGAGGAGAAGGAGGAGAAGGAGAAGGAGAAGGAGGCCGACAAGGAGGAAGAGAAGCAGGATGCGGAGAACGAGAAGGAAGAACTCAGCAAGTAAGGCCTGGCAGCTGCGCGGTGCACACCTGGGCCCCTGGGGAACAGAGCCTGGCGCCAGTTTGGAGCCCCAGTCAGTTCTCCCAGGCCTTTCCTCCCGGAAGCCTCAGCCCCCACTCTGTCCATCCCCCACCCTCTCTGCACACCCCCGCTTCTCCCACCCCCCCCAAGAGACCTAGGAGACTGATTGCTCATTTGAGCCCTGCTCCGGGACTCATAAATCCAGACAGCCACTTTGGCACTCAGCCTTGCCTCCCCTCCAAGGCCCCTGAGGTCCACGAGGGAGAGAGGGCTGAAGGGCCTCGGGAGGGCAACATGGACGCAAGCATCTGGCAGCCCCCGCCTTCATCCTCACCCCCATCAGCACCCGCCAACCCCCCTAGCCAGCGGGAGAAGGTGGAGGGGCCGCAGGTGCTGTGCTGGGCCTGTGCACATCAGAGCCTCCTCCTTCCCTGTCTCCACGGCTCCAGCCGGCATCTTTCAGGAAGATGAATGAGTGACAGAGGCGATAAATCTACCCCAGTTGCTTCTGAGGAGCCAGGTCCCCAGGTCATGTGCACCCCCACTGCTGGGCTGGGCTGCAATTCCCCACGCCTGCAGTCCTATATACCCTGAGCAAATTGCTCTGTAGGGGTGCAGAATTAAGTCCCCGTGGCTAGTACAGGGGGCCACAGAGTCCCGAAGGCCTCTAGCTGGGCTCCCTGTTTGTATGGTGATGGTGTCAGCATCTCTTGAGGCCCCGCTGGTGACAGGTGGAGTCAGATGACTTCACATCTGCCCTTCCCACCCACCCCTGGATGAGCTCCCGCCACCTTTCAGGGTTAAGGTACTGCGGCAGGGGCCTGCCCGCCCATAGCACCCTTTTAGCCAGCTGCAGCTCTTTCCTCTCTGCAGCTGTGATGGAGCAACCCAAAGGTCTCCCCAGTGGTCTTGGGGTGTCCATCCCCAGCTGATCCATCCCGGTGTCCCTTTCGTGACCTCAGGGAGAAGACAGACGACACTTCTGGCGAGGACAACGATGAGAAAGAGGCCGTGGCCTCCAAAGGCCGCAAAACTGCCAACAGCCAAGGCCGCCGCAAAGGCCGTATCACGCGCTCCATGGCCAACGAGGCCAACCATGAGGAGACAGCCACCCCACAGCAAAGTTCAGAGCTGGGTGAGCAGGCTGGGGACTGGGGGGGGGGGGGGCTGGAATGTAGGGAGATTGTTTCTTGCTAGGATTCCGTGAAGTTGGAGTAAACTGCCCCTAGCTGAGGACCTGGGTCTCTGTCTGTGGGGTTTAGATAAAGTATTTGGCTAACTGCGCTTATTGTGACCCGGAGCGTTCTCCCTTTTGCCTCGGTATCTTCACATGCACAGAGAGAAATTATACACCTAACAAGAATATAAAGAGAACCTGGGTGCAGGCCGAGCTTAGGACTGGGAAGAGGCTGTGAACCCACCTTTCCCCAACCCAGCCCCATTTGTTGTTTTAAATCAGAAGATTGGGCCGTGTGGACATTTGGGGTGGTGATGAACTGGGTTAAGTCATCTAGTAGAAGGATAGTTCTGAGATGGTCTCTTCACCTTTGTGGGTTTTGGTTTCCCTTGCCTTCTCTGGGTAAAAAAGTAAGCCAGTAGGGTGAGCTGAGCTGCAGTTCCAAGGGCAGCCACCAGGGGCAGCAGTGCACACTCATCCTGTGCAGTGAGTGGGTCATCTTGGCTGCTTGGGTCTCTTCCCAGGTTCTATTTCTCTAGTGGATCTGAGGTAGACTTTCACTCTTCTTGGAACTGGCTTGGGCTTTATGTATGAGCTGCTGGGGGCAGTGTAGCTTACCTCAAGTTATGATATAATTGGGATTTGAACTCAGCTCCGCTGACCACAAATCCTGTGTGGGTTTTGTGGGTGTGTGTCAGCTGGCACTTGATGGCAGAGTGCCAGCAGGCCTGTGAGGCAGACCTCATGTGTAAGACAGTCCCATGGCTTGTACTAGGCTGAAGGACAGAAAATACACCCTGGCCTCTCTCAGTGTTCCAGAATCTTCTACCTGTGGCTTGCAAAGCCTCCCACGAAGGTGTCCGTGGAAGGACAGGGGACTCTGAGATCCAGGAGACAGCCGGGGCTTGGCAGCAGGAAGGGACACAGGCCACACCATGCCTGTCACAGTTCTCGGCACACCCCTGTCAGGGACTCACAGCTGGGCTACAGGCAGCAGGTCACCTAAGGAGCGGTCAGAGTGTGGTGTGTCATCCAGACAAGGCTGCCTCTGCCCACCCTGTGCCTGGCTGCGTCCCTTCTGAAGGGCCTTGTTGTCCTCGGGTGAGCTAGGGAGACTGTAATAGTCACCAGCACCAAAGGAGGCCTAGCCATGGTGACGTCACTCACAAGCCGAGAGCAAATGCTGAGGAGCCATTTTTTGAGGGTCATGGTAGGAGACGGGCTGTGAGCGTTTAGAGCAGAGGTTCTCAACCTTCCTAAGGCCTCAACCCTTTAATACAGTTCCTCTTGTTGTGGTGAAAACCCCCCAACCATAAAGTTAGTTTGTTGATACCACATAACTAATTTTGCTATTGTTATCAACTGTAATACAAATATCTGATATGTTGCCCCTGTGGGGGTCACACACAACCCACGGGTTGAAAACCACTGATCTAGAGGGTTGCCTCCAAGGAGGTGTGAAATGGCCCGCTCTGCACAATGGAGTCCCTGCCCATGATTCTTCCTTTACATTTGTGACCGTGTCCCTAGGTGGGCTTACCCCTTCCTGGCAAAGTGCAAGTAGAAACAGGCCATGACCCAGACCCTGGCCACCTGTTTCCTTGTCTGCGAATGGAGATACCAGATCCTCTCAGCATAGTGCGCTGTGGTGCTGTCTGTGTGTGTGTGTGTGTGTGTGTGTGTGTTGGTGGTGGGGGGGGCTTCTGTACACAGCTACTGGCCCCTGGGCATGGGGCATCAGGCACTGTGGTAAGGGGGGGCTGGCCAGCTCAGAGCAGACTGTAGGGGAAGCACTCTATGGAACGCCTACCAATGCCTGTCTTCTTTGCAGCTTCCATGGAGATGAACGAGAGTTCTCGCTGGACTGAGGAAGAGATGGAGACAGCAAAGAAAGGTAAAGCGACGTGATAGTGTGCGCCGTGTTTGTTTGTCCCCGGCACTGGGATGCCTGGCTCGCAAAGCTGCTGGTGCATCTGGCCAGGAGCAGGGGCTCTTCAGAGCCTCAGTTGAACCTGCCAGAGAACAAGTCTCTGCCTCGAGTGCTGGCCTGTACCTGAATTTAGAATGGCTTAGGAGCCTGTGGTTTGAGTGTGCGAGGAACTACCTCAACTGGTCCCTGAGGACAGTGGCCAAGGTGCTTGGTGGACAGTCCCCTGGCCATCGAGGCTGGCCACAGGGTCAGTGGCACAGGAGGGAGGGCTTCCTGTCTTCACACCTGCGTGTGGCTCTTACATGGGGTCTCCAAGGTCCCCACGCTGGTGCAGGCTTGTGCTCTGCAAACATTTGGAATTGGTGCCTAGCTTTTGGTGGTGGTGTGTTCCACAGTAGACCAGACAGCAGCCATAATAGTTGTCTACATCACAAGGCCAAGACTATAGATTTTCAAAATCAGGGAGTCGTTAGCTGTGACATGTGACTGGGCTAAGCCATTCACACCCTGAGGATGACATCTCACTGCCAACAACCTGCTGGCTAGACAGGACCCCTTCCCCAGCATCTCTCTGAGCCTTGACCTTTGAGGGGACGCCTCCTGGGGCCCTGGTAACATTAGCATGACCTGCCTCGAAACCACACTCATTATGCCTGAGGCCTTCACTCTCCAGCTTGGTGACCTATCTCTGAGCCTCAGTTTACCCATCTCTAAGATAGGAGTGCCAGAATGGCTACAAGGAGTTGAAGCCACCTTAGGATGAGTGGCTTTCACTGAGGGTCCCAGAGCTAGCGATTGTGAATGTCTGGCCCTACCTCTCCCATGTCTCTGAGAGAAACAAAGCCACCTGCTCACTTGAATGTGGCATTGCAGTGGGCTCCTGCCTTAGTTTCCACCTGATCCTTCTCTGAGATGTAGCTCCCATTTCTGCCCCCTGTCATGGACGAGGAGTCCAGGCTGAAGGCCTCCCAAAGCTCCAGAGGCGATGCCCAGTCCTCTTGGCTCCCATCGTTCACACTCTGCTCAGCCCCTGCCCCTGCCCCTGCCCCTGCCCCTGCCCCTCAGGTGTGGCTGCTCTGCCCAGGCTGCGGTGTGCATGGTGGGAACCGGTGGCTTTTATTAGGAGCTCTAACACACCTGCCACCACTGCCACCTGCGGCTCTGGTCTTCAGACCTGCTTCTCCCTCCTTTTGAGGGGTTTGCCGAGGGTCTAATGTACCCAGCAGGAGTGTCCCATACCACCTGAGAGCAGCCACCAACCTGGAGGATCCTTTAAGTGCTCCTGCTTCTCCACCTGGATGTGTGTCTTTCTTGACTGAGCCCTCTTTCACCCAAGGGTGGGCTTGGCCTGGGGGCTGGGCCATCGCTCAAGAAGGACAGTAGAGATATCTGTTCACAGGGCTCTGAGACTGTGTCTCCAGCCGGCTTGGTGCAGTGTGCCGTCACCCCAGAGGGGCTGTGTTGTTCTTTGTTTTGTGTGTGTCTACATTGTGGTTTGTGGTATGAATTCTAAAAACTCTTTACGTAATGGTCTGATTCCCATGGTTTAAATCTCCGCAAAGTCTGTATAACAGACTTGACCACTGAAAAGCTGTCTGTTAACCTGGGCATCGTGGGGCATGACTATAATCCCAGCACTTGTAAGGCAGAGGCAGGGGGATCATAAGTGTCACAGTGAGAACAGTATCGTGTTCATAGCAAGTGAGAAGCCAGGATGGGCTACCTGAGACCTTGTCTCAAACAAACAATACAAAAAAACCCATTCACCTACATTTACCCACAGTGGTATGCTACAAGCTTCCACACCCTAGATGGAAATCCCGTACCCATTATCGGTCCCTCCTGCCCATCAGTCCAAGGGCGAGGCAGCACTAATGGACTTCCGGTCTGTGGCTAGAAGTCATTTTGCCCTGACACTTACAGGAATGATGCCTGCTGCCACACCAGTCCTTACGCCTGGCTGCACTCACTTAGTGCTGTTTTCAGGGTTGTTCGTGTATCCATGAGGGCTGCAGGGCTACATGAGCCACGTGAAGTGCCACCCCTCCAGCCACCCCCCCCAACACACACACATTACTTGTGGGCTCACCTGGCAACAGAGTGGTGGGTTATTTCTACCGTGGGCTCTGCGTGTTTCTGTGGAGATCATGTGACCCCTTTGCTTTTATCCACACGTGGGTCCTGGGGTCTCAGCATCCTGACTGCAAAGTGTTCATGGAAAGCATCCATCTTTGTCCATACCCTAAAGATCTTGCAGCCCCTCAAGCATCCTCCTGCCTCCACTAGCCCATAGCTGTTGCCAGACACCAGGAGGCTGCGCTCTCTCTCTCTCTCTCTCTCTCTCTCTCTCTCTCTCTCTCTCTCTCTCTCTCTCCATTTTGGAAGGGCAGATCAGGGTGGGAGGGGGGGTGGAATGACTCACCAGCTGGGATGGAGCGCCCTGATGCCACTGTCCCAAGGTTAGGGCCTATAGGGAGGGCTGGGAGCTCGTCCCCACTGATCCTGGGGGCCCGTGTGCACTGGCCCTGCTCAGTGACATTTGAAATAGCGCCGTGAGCGCTGGCGCGGGCTGCTGCTGTGAATTACAGCAATCTGGACAATTATGGCTGCTCGCGGTGGCTGCTGATGGCTGTTCCGGAGGCGGGGGCGGGGAGGCAGGTGCGCACAGCCCGTGGTAGCTCCTTTTCCACAGCCTGTGGGGGTGAGAGGCTAAGAATGTTCCCGAGCACCCTGCCGAGAGAGTGCTGACAACTCAGAGAGGAAAATGACCCCAGCCAAGCTGTGTCCCAGGCAGATGGTACTCACCCATCCTTGGCCCAGTGCGGGGTAGCAGCCCACAGAGAAGCAGGCCCTCAGGGAACCCCAGGCAGGTAAGCAACCAGGTGTCCCCAGAGCCACCGGAGCATCCTCCTTAGCCCAGCTGTGAAGGACATCTGTAGAAGCATCCAGCCCCCAGAGCAGCCCAGTTGGATTTCCTGTGTGTGTGGTCTAGACCAGTCACTTTCTTCGTCTATGTAACTGGTCACTGGCTTCAGCACAATAGGAAAATTTTTCTCTCCCTTGCCCAGGAAGCTAGAGGTGCAAAGTTGAAGTGTGGGCAGGACCACGTTCCTTCCAAGGCTCCAGGGGCACCTACATCCCACCTCTGGTGGTGGTCTCATGCTTCTGGCCTCCTTCCTGTCATGGCCTTACCCCACCCCCACCCGTGTTCATTAGGATTTCCCTTTTCCTTCTCTTCTCTTTTCTTCTCTTTTCTTTTCTTTTCTTTTCTTTTCTTTTCTTTTCTTTTCTTTTCTTTTCTCCTTCCCTTCCCTTCCCTTCCCTTCCCTTCCCTTCCCTTCCCTTCCCTTCCCTTCCCTTCCCTTCCCTTCCCACTCAGAAATCCGCCTGCCTCTACCTCCCAAGTGCTGGGATTAAAGGTGTGCGCCACCACCGCCCAGCTCTTTGTAGCTTTGAACTTGAAAGGTGCCCGCCTCTGCCTCCTGAGTGCTGTGATTTAAGATAGGTCCCACCACACATAGCCACAGAGTCCTTCTTAGTTGGCCCACCCCAGCAGATTGACCATTCTGGTCCGTTGTACGGTCTGTCCCTGTGCATAACTTCTGGGTGGACATAAAACTTGAGTTGGGACTATTGCCCAGCTCAGCGACATCCAAGTGGCTTTTTGCTCAGGAGTCAATAATTAGTCAATAGCTGACCTTGACGTCCTGATGCCTTAGGCATTTGGGTACCTTGCTCCAGCCCCGTCACCGCTGCAGCTCCTGGTCTCATGGTGGCCTCCCCATTTCAGCCTCATTGTCATTTTCTCTGTAGAAAGGGCAGGGAGGTCTGCCTTCCAGGTTCATCAACAGGATAGGAGCCAAATGTTTGCAGTACTTGATATACAGGTGGGTGCTCAGGTGCAGACTGCAGGGCAGCTCACAGGCTGGATTGGAGTCCCAACTCCGCCTCCTTTGGAATCTGCCCTGAGTGGGTACCTATAGCATGGGCTGATCCTTGCCTGTGTGCTAAGGGGTGGGATGCAGGGGAATGACTTGCCAAGATGTTGCTCAGCCACAAGTGAAACGAGCTTACTGTGGAGGCAAATGCTTTACACCTCTGGCCTGCTTTGAGGCAACTGCTATTATGCAGATAAGGAAAGAGGCCCAGAGATACATGGAATGAGCTACCCAAGGTCGAGTAGCTGTGATGTGAGGGGTCTGGGATTGGAACCTGGGCTCTTGAGTTGCAAAACAGGATGTAGTAGTGAGGGGATTAAATTGGTTGGTCTCTAGGCTACTGCTTTAAGTAATGAAGGCAGGGCAACCAGTGGGGCAGATAGCCCTGTGAGGGACAGTGCGCTCAAGTGAGACATTAGAAACCCAGACAGTGCGGGTGCGAGAGGCAAAAGTGGAGAGGCCACAGTGGCATCGGTGACAAAGGTGGGATTTCAAAGGGATGGAAGGGACCTGGAGTTGGATTCTGGCTACCTGATGGCCCAAGATCTTTGATCTTTCTCTGTGTGGTATGTGTATGCTTAGGGGACAGTGCTGTTTTCCTGGGCTCACACTTGGGTGGGGCCTGAGCCTGAACTGGAAGCTGCCTCCTTAGGGACCTGGCCCCTGCCTGCCTTAGGACAAAGATTACAGTTGTGGCGTGGAGAAGTGTTGGGGGCCTATAGGGTTGGGCCAAATGCCCCAAGTTCCCTAAAGAGAGATTAGCCTGACCCTAAGGAATCCTGACCCTGGGCAGAGCCAGTGGTTGAAGGGTAGTGGCTTAGACCAGGGTCCTTTGGATGTCTCCAGTGCAGGCGATGGAGTGTATGCTCAGTAGACACACTCTCCCTTGAGAGCCCTGCCGGCCACTGGATGTGGTCTGGTTGAGTACCTAGGCCTGGTGGGGAGGCTTAGCCACTGTTCTGTTAGAGTTGATGCTGTCCCCATTGCCAGGTCAGGCTGACCTTTCCAAGAGTGCACCGTGTGCCTCGTTGGGGACCCTGCACACAGCAGTGAAGTAGGCTGGCCAGGTGAGTAGTGTGGCCAGCCAGTGGCCAGTGCACTGAGGTCAGGGGCCATGAGCGCCAGGCTCCATCCAAGTGAGGAGATGATGGGAGGGCGTGGAGATCCCCGTAGGCAGGATGGAGATGGTCCCAGAGGAGCGACTGGAGGGTTTTGGCCTCTTGTGTTGTGATGATTCCCAGGGAGAAAGCAGGGCTCTTGTATGGATTGAGGTATGGCCAGACGTGGGTCTGGCTCTGGACTCTTTCTTGTCCCTAATCAATGCCCTAAAGGAGATGTTGGCTCCCTCCTTTCCTCACTCTGGGCCAGCATCTGACTCTTGCTAGGGAAGGAGAGGTAGTGAATGACCCTTGTGACCCCAGTTTCCACGTGCAGCATGTTTCTGCTTTGCCCATGAGAAGTTGGCATGGTTGAGGAGTATGGCTCAGTGATGTAGCCAGCCAAGGGTCTGGGGGACAGGACATTCTGACTCTGCAGACCAGGCTGCCTGTGGCTCTGTAGGTGGGCAGCTGGCCTTAGGGCAAGCCCTGATGACTTTGTCTGACATGGTTTGAAGTACCTCCTTTGTACCAGTGATTGGCAAGTACAGAGATGCTGAGGTCTGAAGTGTTTCAGGGAGAAGGTGGCCGAGGCAGGTTCACAGATGATCTCACAGGGCTCCCTGTGCCCCCCATGGGATACTGTCGGTCTCTGGTCCACTTGTACTGAATGATCCAACACTTAATGAACTCAGTGAACGCATCCATCACTTAAGTCCAGAGCAGGCTCAACATTTCTTAAGGAAGGAGGATGTGGCTAGAGGCCTCGGGACAGGGAGGGCACGTTTCTCCGACTTCTTGCTCTGGGAGGGTTTTCTTTTGCAAGGGAGTCTAAGAAAGCTGCTTCAAGGGTGGAGGTTGGGGTGGGGTGCCCTCCTAAGCTTCTCCCTGAGGGGGATCTAGGAGCCCCAGACAGTGGGAGAGCCTGTTCTCCCATGTGTTAAATCAGAGGCTTACACACTTGCTGAGCTCAGACCCCTGTGGAGGGGATTGGGGACTGGAACAGTCACAGCCCCTGAGCCACTGGAGTGCTTCATGGGTCCCAGGTAGAGCATGAGAAAGGGTCACCTTTGGCCACCATTTCGCCCCTCCCCTCTGTGGCGACTGGGCTCTTTCAGCTCTCTGCCAGCTTCAGGCCCCCTGCCTTGACTTCCTGTCTTGGCCAATTTCACTTCCTAAGTAGCTGCCTCTGAAATTCCTTCCTTAGAAATTAGTGGGGTGGGAGAACCCAAGACCGCAAGGCAGGCTGGCAAAACTGTTGCACCGAGCACACAGGCCCAACACTCCCAGGACAGACATTCAGGGGATCTTCATGGATCCCTGCCTCTGACACTCAGGTGTCTAGAGCTCCTTTTTGAGAGAGCCATTTGCAGCTCAATCAAAACCCATGAGTGTGGAACAAAGAGCTGGTCTTTGGGGAGTAGATGCTATGGAGATGAGAGGCCACCCTACCCCCATCCCTAGAGCCAGCCGCAGGGCCCAAAATGCTCCTTGGGCAGATGTCCTGGGGCCTTCTCTGGGGTTGGGAGCAGTAGAGCTGTCTGTTCTCTGTAGCTCTCCAGCCTTAGGAGCTTTGGGGTGTCCTTCCAGGAGCACCCTGACATTTTCACAGGGGGTATGCTTGCATAGGCCCCCTTTGGAGTTCCCTGTGGAGCACGGTGGGATTCTGTGGGAATGACCTGTGTCCTCAGCAGGATTAGGAATCTCTCCACCAGCCGGCCGGGATACAGGGAAGCACCATCTTTCTGTCCCAGTCCCCTGGACTTCTAGAACAGAATGGAAGGGCAAGGGCTAGAGGGAAGAGTTGGTTCTAGAAGTCAACCTGACGGGATGCTGCTCTAGGAGGCTGCTTAGTTGTCTTGGCCTCCCGGGAGCCCTTGGGACCTTGCAGCAGGTGTTCTCGGAGAATAGAGGATGTATTAGGTAACCAGGGTCCCCAGACCCTTGGCCAGACCTCTGGGAGTCCCATACCTCCCCCCCCCCCCAAATGGCTGTGGTGTTGGAGTACTCCTAAGTACATCCCAAGTTCCCCACCCTCCACCCCCATAGAAAGCCTTGGCCACCCACAGCCCTCCGAGAGGTCCAGGCTTTGGGGGCCTGTGAGGAAAGGGGGGGTGCGACCGCAGGTGGAACCGGCTGGCTGGCGGGAGGGCTGGCTGGCGGGCGGGCGGAAGAGGCTGCTTGCTCCCTGCCTGCCGGGGGTGGGAGCTCTGTTTTTCTGGATCCCTCAGTCTGTTCTTACCGCTGCTGACGCTGCCACGGATGGGGAGAGAGGGAGGGAGCCTGTGCCAGTTGGCCCGCCCAGCCGAACCTGGGCCTGTGCCCGGCCCCCGCCCGCCCCCGCCCGCCGCGTCTGGAGGTCACATTCAGTCCTGACGCGGCTCGTTGGGTCAGGCAGCAAGAAGAGCCGCGCGGAGCCCTGGGTCCCACAGCCCAGCCGTTTAGGGACACGGCTGCCTGGCCCTGTCTTGCCCGGGGCTTTTGGATTTCTTGTGGCTTGGTGGGTCTGGGGGCTCCGGGACAGCACCCTCACCAAGTGTCCTCTCTGAGACACTGGTGCCTGGAAGATCTGCGGACGCCGCGTGCGCACTGGTGACGCCTGGCACAGAGAAACCCAGCACACAGAACTGACAACTTCCCGCTGCTGCCGTAGCCCTCGCTCCCTTCCCAAGCAGGAAGGGCACTGCTCTGTTCTTTGGGGCAGCTGGTAGCTGCAGCCGGAGGAGTCCTGGGGCCATCCCCAGTGCCTGCTTTTGCCCTCTCGGCTCCTGAGGATGTGAACAGAGGTAGAACCGGGGGATACCAGCAAGAAGCCCTAAGGAGCCTTGCGGCCACAGCCTCCTAATCACCGCTCCGCTCCCTGGAGCATCCTTCCAGCCGGATGTTTCCGGAAAACTTGGCCGAGGGGGAGACGCAGATGAGAGGATGTGAGTGGTCCCCAGCTGGCGGGGCAAGAGGGTGGGGTTGGCTGGTGACGGGGACTTCTATGGGGCTACAGGAAATTTCAGCTGCACATGTGGTGGTGGTGGGGTCTTGGAATTTTGGACCCGTGGCCTGGCGCTCCTTCTTGCCTTTCTAGGGTGCAGCCAAGATCCCCTGGAAGGAGGCTGTACTTAGTCTTAGCTCCAAGCGTGCCTGGGGCATTCTCAGCGGGGCTTCCCCGGGGTGGACAGAGCAGCTGGGCTGTCTCTACGACACGGGATATGAAGTGCTCCTGTGCACAGCACCCTAATGTAAGGTTCCTAGAACAAGAGTAGAGGAAGCTCCTGTCTCCCCAGGGCTGTGTGGCACACTCTGGGAAGGGCCTCCCCAACAGCTCTGCCCAGTGCTCTTCCCTGACCACACGTGTTCGGGAACAGCTGAGCGTCATCCCCCCCACCCTGACAGTTTCTAGCTTTTATAGGCTGAGTTAGTTGGGAGACCCAGCTGTTCTGACTCCCTATTGACCTAACTGAATTTGGAAATGTCTGTTCCCCGGGGTCGGGCCACCCTCCCCTCCCAAGTCTTCATTGCACCCCACCCCCAACAGCTCCAAATGGAGACCTGCCCTGGGGTTCCGGGCCTGCGATCCCTCGGCCTGACGTGTTTGTTGGGCCCTCTTGGACGGCACTCGGGTAATATAAATAAACGCAGCCCCAGCCGCCAGGTTCTGGAAGTGGCAGCTGCTGCTGGCGCGGGTGGAGGGAAAGGTCAGGGGCTGAGTTACACTTGATCCTGAGCCCTGGCCCTCCCTGCCTCCTGTCCTTGAGGAGCCCTGAGAAGCTGCTCTGGAGCCACGTGGCTCTTGTGGTCACTGTAGGCCAGCAGGTGGCCTGGCTATCCCGCACCTCCCCCAAACCATGGCGCGTCCCCCTCCCCCCCAATGCTGCTACTATGGGAAGCTGAGGCTTCAGACCCACTCCTGAGCTGGGTGAGGTGGGTGAGAAACCTTCAAGAATTCCAGTCTTGACCAGGGTGTGGGGGAGGGGCAAGACTGACTCAAAGCCATGTAGACCTAGGGGGTCACTTGCTGGTGTGTTGGGGGTTTTATTGTTTCCTTTGTTTGTAGTGAGCCACCAACTGGGGTTTGAATGAGGGGGTGGTGAGAAGGGGGTGGGCCCCCTCCCCTGCCCTCCCCGCCCCCTGCAATTCGTAGTTACAGCCTCTTGTTCTGCTTTGACTTGTGTTGAAGAACATGATTTGAAGCCTGGTGGTAGGAAATGGGACTTAGCCTTGTCACAAGTGGCTTTGAAGCTCCGCCGAAGCGCCGGCCTCCTAACCTCCATCCCCAGGGGCAGGTTTCTGGCACTGCCATGGGAAAATGGCCAGCTTTGCCTTCAAGGGAGCTGGGGCTCATTGAAGGTTGCTGAGGGTGCACAGCCTTCTAGTATAGCCCAAGGTTTGTAGCCTCAGAGCTTGTGAGCCATGAGGTCTGTGGCCTTGGGGAGGGGTTGAGGGGGGCCTCCGCAGATCTGAAGATTGTCCCACCATGTGGTCTCAAGCTGTGACTTGAGACAGATCCACCCGTGACTGCTAAGTGCCAGGTGGGCCCTGAGTCTGGTGTGGCTCTTGAGGTGTGGGGGGGCCCCAAGCTCACCCTGCTCCCCTCCCCAGCTCGGCCTTGCTCTGACCTGAGCTCTTCCAGGGCTCGTTCCCCTTCACCTATGGTGAGACCGGAAAGCGGGCTTGTTCTCCTGAGGCCTCACTGCAGCTGTGCAGTGTCAGAGCTGGGTCACCACAGCTCCCGCCCAACTGGGGAGGGAAGGATGGGGGGAGGCTGTCTTCTGCCCCCTAGAATCTTAACTGTGGCCTCGCTTGGGGCCATGCCTGTTACTGTTTGTTTCCTGGTCCCTCCCTGGCTGTGCCCCCTTGGCTTTGGACGGTAGTGAACCCTCATCTGCCCTCCACCTGTAGGCCTCCTGGAACATGGGAGGAACTGGTCAGCCATTGCCCGTATGGTGGGCTCCAAGACCGTGTCCCAGTGTAAGAACTTCTACTTCAACTACAAGAAGAGGCAGAACCTGGACGAAATCCTTCAGCAGCACAAGCTAAAGATGGTAAGTCTGGCCAGAACTCGGTGGCCACGTCCACTGGGAACTGGGGCCAGCCAGGCCTCCCACAGCCTCGCTCATGTGGCCCCTGGCTGCCTGGCATCTGCATGGGGAGGGATGGGTGGGCTGGGCCCTGACTCAGCCAGGAATCGGACCTGGAGGTCCTAAGTGAGCAGCTTCGCTTCTGCTTGGCTGCCCTTTTGAACAGTCGGGCTACAGGGACAGGGAATGAGGGTCCCAGAAGACAGAGGCTGGAGGAAGACTTGGGGCCCACACTGACAGCTGTATCTCTAAGCAGGGCCTTTTTTACATCCATGGCCAGGAGGGCCACTGGAGCCACTGCACTGCCTTCCCATGATCCTCCCCAACCCCATCTTAACGTCATCAGCCTGTTAGGGCTGGGGAAACTGAGGACCAGGGAAGCTCTTCAGCCACCTAAGTGGGTGTATGAACTCAGAGCCGAGTAGCTCTACCACCTCTCCAATCTCCCGCCGTGGTCTGAGTGAGGCTTGTGAAGGACACCTTGAGGCCCATCGTTCCCTGGCTTTAAAGTTGTGTGGGTTCCTGTGCAGTGAAAGATGTATTGCTCTTTCCTGAGCCTCGAGGCCCAGTGCAGGGTACACAGCAGCACAGGGTGCGGTAGAGCATGGTCCAGCAGCCAGAGACACAGCATTGCTCCATTAGGGCTCCTCTCAAGACCCATGTGGAATCCAGGGACACCCTTGTTGGCCCACCCTCCTGCCCCAGCTATTTCTTACGGCTCGTGTCCCCCGAACATATGACTGCCCAACTCTCCATGTCTCCAGGGAACTGCTCCCTCTGCTCTCAATGACCCCCGGTGGGACAGTGGACCCAAGGACATAGTCATCTAAAAGGGGCCAGGTCTGAGCTTGTGGTCTGAGCACCATGTGACCTGACCAGCTTCTCCCTACTGAGCCACTTCTTTAGCTAGAAAGTAGGTGGAGGGGACAGTGACACGGACAGGAAGGAGGTGCCCGTGAATGGGAGGCCCTCTGTGGGGCTTCCTGCCTGCTTGCTCTTTGTGATACCCCTGTCACTGATGTCATAGCTACCCATCCCATGTCCTCTAGGTACCTGAAGCCCTTGCGATCACTATGCAGCAATTACCAAGGGGCTGTCTGCTGATAGGTGTAGGGGTGTGTGTGTGTGTGTGTTTGTCTAGGCTGTGCCACTTACAGGCTGTGTGGCTTTTTAGCTAAGAGTCTTATCTGCTCTGTGCCTCAGTTTCTCTGCCTGTGAAATGGGAAGGATAACAGCTCCTCCCAAGTGACAGGGCAGTACTTGAAAAGGGGACACTAGGCAATTCGCCAGCTCCCCACCAGCTAAAGCCAGATGGCAGAGGGCTCAGGGTCTTTGTGGTGTGGTATGTCTATCCCAGGTGATAGATGGATGCAAGCCTGCGTGCATGGAGTCCCTCCAAAGGACATAGGGCTCTGCCCGGTGGGAGTGTGCTCTGGCCCTGTAGCTTGTGCTCAGAGCGCACAGCCTGGCCTCTGGGCCTCAGTTCCCACCTGCTTCAGGAGTGTATGAGGAGCAGGTACCTTCCACTGAGGAAAGTCCAGTGTCTGGCCCAGGTCACAGAGTAGGACAGAGTTTGTGTATAGTGGGCAAAGGCGTGGTTGGAGTGTCTGGAGGAGCTTACTACTTAGTGGGATGTGGGAATCATGGTGAGCTATTGAGCTGAGGTGACTCTGGTCTGAATGGGATGGAGGCAGGCTGCCCAGGAAAGGGGACCCCTGCCCCGTTCTTAGCTTTGTCATTCAGGTGGCTGCCCTGGCGGAGGCCTGTAGAGGAGGTGGGCTGATTCTCTCCCCAGGCAACCTCAAGAGCTGGCTGGCTGGTCCTGAGGATCATGATAAGAGCAGTGAGCAGAGGCGGAGGCCCCTGAAGTACAGAGCGAGTACCGTGTTGTATGAGTGTATGAGCTGGCCTGTGGCAGCCCCTGACCTGGGCTGTCTGTTCTCACCCACTCGGCATCAGGCTGCCACTGTAAAGAGGGTAGGCCAAGCTGCACTAAGGATGCTTGAGCCCGGAGGATCAGGAGTTCAGGGCCAGCCTAGGCTACAGGACCGTGTCTCAAAAAGAAAATGACAAGAACTAAGAGGTTCACTTCTGTTCTCTGAGTCCTGAAGCAGTGGCTAGGGCCTTTGGCTGCTGGCCCGGCCCCGTCTGAAAGCAGGAAGGCATGCCACCCTCAGCCACCCAGAGAACAGGGGAGGCAGGAGGTCAGTGGGTGTCCCTGCCTCTCATCCCAGGCCTGGCCTGCACATGGCTGCTGGAGACTCATCAGAAACCGGGAGCTTGGGCGGAGCCTGCATGTCGCAGGTTATGTAACATTTGGCAGCCTTGTCCTCTCTGAGGTCTCCCTCCCCCTCCGTGTGGCCAAAGGCTGCCCTTCTGTCTGTGTCCTGGCCCTCAGGGCTCGGCCTCCAGGTTGCTCAGTGTGTCATCTGGGCGCTGGCCCTGCCGGCCTTGCTTCCTTCTGCTGTCTTCTCTCTGTGGCTGCTGGGAGACGCTCCAGGCAGGGATGTATTTGAACTCTGGCAGGCGGGCCTCCTTGACTCTGCGCTTTGTGTCTCTGAGTCGTCGGTGTCATCCTCTCTGGTGTTGGCTCATTTATGGAATGACGTGGTTATGGAGTGTGTGGTGACTCTACTCCAGCTGTGGGAGGGAGGCAGTTGGAGCAGGCAGAGGTCCCAGTTGACGAGGAATAAGTCTCGTCAAGATGCTGTAACTCCCGTAACTTCCAGCTTGTGGCCCCAGAGGTGCGGAGACAGAGATGCAGAGAGAGTGAGGGTTTTTGCAGAGCATTGGTTAATCCCCCAGGGAAATCAGAGAGGGCCTCTGGGGAGATGACGTTGAAGGAAGTGAGTGTTCGCTCTCTGGGGGAAGGGTGTTCAGGCAGGGAACAGCCTGTGTAAAGTCCCTGGGGCTGGCGTGGGGCCTGGAGAAGCAGACTTAGACTAGGCAGAGTGGCAGGACTAGTGATCTGGAGCTGATGTCAAGTGTTAGGGGCTGCCTGGAGTGGTGACGGCTGTGTGGCAGGCAGGGTAGCTGTGTGTACGTGTGACTTGACGCCTTGCAGATTGCTGGTGTGCAGTAGGTGCTTAGGAAATGCCATCTGTGATGTGAGTTCATATCTCCAAAACAGCGCTTACACACGCTTACCAGCCCTTTGTCACTGGGGCTATACAGGGCCGGGTGTCCCATAGGCTCTAGAAACACAGGGTGTGCTCTGTCGTCTGTCCATGACTCTGCCAGGCTGATGGGCTCCCGTTTCCTGTGAGTGTCCTTGCAACCTGCTGCCTAGTTCCTGTTGCTAAAGATAGACGAAGGAAGGGGATCCCCAGCCCCATGCCACAGCATCCTCGCACCCGCAGACTGGAGCCTGGGCCTCTTGGGAGGTGCCAAGACCAGACCCTGTGTGGGCGGGGGTGGCAAGTCAAATGTCCACGAGGTCTGTGTATACTTAGAACAAGTCTGTGGCCTAGTATTGGCAATAGAGACAGTGATGGACTGACAGGCATACATCTGCCTTTTGTTCTGTGTCCCAGGATCCTGGGACAATGGACACAGCAAGCCTCAGAGCATGGTCCTGCTATGTTCCCAGGACAGAATGTCACCAGTCAGGTGTAGCAGAGCTATGGTCTGTCACCAGCTTCTGATCTTGGTGGTTTTTTTCTAACCTATGACCCCCGCTGCCATCTTCCCCTGAAAGAGCTGGTCAGTTGCAGCATGTCTCCACCCACCACACCCCTTCCCTCCTGGCCTGTGCTCCGCTCGGACAGCCCTGTGGATGTTGCCAGACCAGCACGGAGGGCATCAGCTGAGATATGAGGGCGCCTGGACCACATTCTGTCCCTCATACTAGATCAGGCTTACCCCAGGCTACATCGTTTCAAGACTAGTGCATGTCCTGACTGCTGCTTTGAATCCCAAGCTTAGGGAAGCCTCGGCTGCTCTGGGCTTCGACCCAGCTCAGTGGAGGATCACGGAAGTCCAGCCAGGGGAGGGTTTTGAATGCTTCTGTGCTGGGAGGGTGATGCTAGGCCCTGAGTGTGGGGAGTAGAGGTGGTTTGAGGGAAAAGCAAGACGACAGTATGGCTCATCCACACCCTAGAGCCTTTGTAAATAGGCGTCTCTCAGCCAGAGCCTTGCCCGGGTGAGAGAGGCTTACCCCATGCTAGATCATTTTTCCCTCTGCACTTAGACAAGGACTCCAGTGTCGATTCCTATAGAATCCTGATCACCCACCCAGCTGACTTGGCCTGTGCCCTTTTTTTTTTCCCCATTTGATCCCACTGTGGTCCCTGGCCAGTCCCCTGAGTCCAAACTTTAGGGTGTGTGTTGCTGGCTTTGGAGGGTAGTGGCCATGTTATATATCCCTGAGTCTGTATCCACAGCCCCTCCACTTGTGCCTAAAGTGTGCACTGTGACACTGTGGCCTGGCCCAGCCTGCACCCAGGGTCCCACTGGGACACACCGTGCTATGAAGCGTCTATGGTAAAAATAGCTCTGGCCTGCATGGCCACTGCCACGGGCTGAGTGGGAAGGCTACCTACCCACACAGCCGTGCAGCCAAACTCACTGCTCTCGCAGCCGGGACCAGGCCTCAGACATAGGGCGTCCCCAGCCGTGACCGCTACTGTCCTGTCCCAGGAGAAGGAGAGGAACGCTCGGAGGAAGAAGAAGAAGACCCCAGCTGCGGCGAGCGAGGAGACAGCCTTCCCACCTGCCGCTGAGGACGAAGAGATGGAAGCATCAGGCGCAAGTGCCAATGAGGAAGAGCTGGCGGAGGAGGCAGAAGGTGAGGTCACTGTTGTCCTGGGAGGTGGGGACGGAGGGGAGGGGGAGTGAACGCGCACGCACAGGCACACGCACACTGTCCTATGTCTCCATCTTCTAGGCATCCCTGCTTTCCTGGGCCAGGCCTAGGGCTGAGCACAGAGGAGCCCTGACTAGACCCCAGGCTTCTGGCCCCAGATCCCCATAGTTCGTTCACCTGCTTTCTCCATAGGCCTGGCATAAGTCGTCTCAGCATCCTCGGCTGGGCCCTAGGCTCTTGGTTGAGGCTCCCAGCCACCCTCATGAGCATGGACATAGACAGCATGGAGGGGAAGTGGTGGAGACAGAGCTGCCCACAGAAGAGGGGAGTGACTGTGAGCCCCAAATCCTGGGGAGGGGGATGGTTACACATCTGCTTAGGAGCAGAGACGGGGCCAGCCGAGGCCTCTCACCACCCGAGAATTCTTGGGGCAGCTAACCTCTCCCACCCAAGAGCAATGGGCTAGAAAGGCTGAGGTCCAGGCTAGGGACCACTTGACCTCAGACTTCCTTGTGTGGTAACAGTCATGGCAGCCATATATGGCCTTGTCTCTGTCACCACAGGCCGAGGAGGTGGCTGAGGAGTGACTGAGGCATGGTGGAGTCATTCCAGGTCCCTAAGACCTAGTTTGGCAGCTTGGTCATAGCCCTCTGCTCTGTGTCTCTTTGGCGTCCAGGGGAAGGGGCCTAGTGATCTTCCTGTTACTTGATGTCTGGGTCTGTAAAGTGCCTACTATGTCCAGGCTCTGTGACCATGCCTGGGGCACATGGGTGCCTGGTGGAATGCCTCAGTGCAGAGCTGGGCCTCCAGCCATTCCTTCCCTGCCCAAATGTAGTGCTTAAGGGTCCAGTCACAGTTGTCACAGTCCCTTCATGTCTCTGAGGGCTTCTGGTATAGACATAACTAACTGACAGCAAGTCGTAGACACCAACACTCACGATGGGGGCTGGCCTGCTTGTCCACAGGACTTCAGTGGCTTTGGCCTCCTGTGTCCTGTCGTTGGGCTGCTAAAAGGAAGACCAGAGGCCATGGCCCACTTGGTGGCCCAGGCTATGTGATTTCCTCACCTGTCATTGTGCTTCTTAAGTACCCTGGTCTTGAGGTCTCTGAGGGTCACGCCCTGTGTGCTTGGGGCCTGCTCCCTGCTGCTGTTACCGATATCTGTTCCGGGAGAGCTGTCAAGCTCTGGGCTACAAGGGTACTGAGAAGCTGGGGAGGCTGGGGACTGACTGATAAGGCTGGAAGGCACATTGGTTAGGGCCTCATTGGTTTGTAGCCCTGGCACTCACACACACCTCTGTTGACCCTGGACATACCTTGACCTTGCACTGGGGCGGAGGGGTGGGTGGCCAGGGCCTCCCTTGGGAGCTGAGCCTAGTGGGTCTCATGGAAGCTGTCTTGGGTCCCCTGCCCTCTGCGAGTCACACCCTCTCCCCTTTGTACAGAATTTGCTGTACCACCCCAGCTCTGACTCCTCTCTAACTTTCTTCCTTCCAGCCTCACAGGCCTCTGGGAATGAGGTTCCCAGAGTTGGGGAGTGCAGTGGCCCAGGTAAGAATGTAGCTTTTGGCTGAGTTGGGGGGCATAGTGGAGTATCCAAGACCTTACATCCCCATCCCTTGTCCTTGGGTGCTGCTTCTGCCTCTGCTTTTTTCCTCCTACAAAGTGTCTATTCCCCGATGCAACTGTGGGCAGCATGCCCTCCCTACCTGCCTTTCCTCTCTTTGGGACCCTTCCCTGTCCCCTGTCCTCAGCCTTGTCTCCAGGTGTCTAGTTTGCAGAAAATGGAGGAACACACACACACACACACACACACACACACACACAGCACCTTAAACCCATGGGAGATGGAGCAGCAGACATACTCCTTCAAGGAGGACTTCGATGCAGTGGCCCTGTATCATGCTGGGTTGTCAGCCATATTGTAATGCTTTCATGGTCCCCGGGCCTAAACATGGCTCTCCTGCTCAGCATCCATGGAGGTTTGCTTCCCCCTTCTGTGGATGGGGAAACTGAAGCTTGAGAGAAGCCCTGAACTTCCCATTGGCAGTACCAAAAGTTGGGCACTGAGCTGAGTGGCGTTCAGACCGTATCTACAGACCTCCGATGAAGGCCTGTCTTGAGGTTGTCCTTGGATTGGCCTTGTAGGGGCACTGGCTACCTAAGGATTCTAGGGGTTGGGTTTGGTCAGTCTGTGGGCAGCGGGAAAGAGAAGCCAAAGTTGCAAGCTATAAGGGCTAGTGAGGGACAAGGCTCACCGGGAGGGTCATAGCCTGGGGTTGTTCTGCTATTCCTTGAGAGGGCTGTCACATCCTATGTAGTAGCTGATCCTCTCTTTTCCTCTTATCCTGCATGTAGCTGCTGTCAACAACAGCTCTGATACTGAGAGTGTCCCATCCCCGCGTTCAGAAGCCACGAAGGACACTGGGCCTAAACCCACTGGCACTGAAGCATTGCCCGCTGCCACCCAGCCACCTGTTCCTCCTCCAGAAGAACCGGCAGTAGCCCCTGCTGAGCCCTCCCCAGTCCCTGATGCCAGTGGCCCACCATCCCCAGAGCCTTCCCCATCACCTGCCGCACCCCCGGCTACTGTGGACAAGGATGAACAAGAAGCCCCGGCTGCTCCAGCTCCCCAGACAGAGGATGCCAAGGAGCAGAAGTCTGAGGCCGAGGAGATCGATGTGGGAAAGCCAGAGGAGCCCGAGGCCTCTGAGGAGCCCCCGGAGAGTGTAAAGAGTGACCACAAGGAGGAGACCGAGGAAGAGCCTGAAGACAAAGCCAAGGGCACAGAGGCCATTGAAACTGTGTCTGAGGCACCACTTAAGGTGGAGGAGGCTGGTAGCAAGGCAGCTGTGACCAAGGGTTCCAGCTCAGGTGCCACCCAGGACAGTGACTCCAGTGCCACCTGCAGTGCCGATGAGGTGGACGAACCCGAAGGAGGTGACAAGGGCAGGTGAGAGGCATCCGGCGAGCTTTGGCTCTTGTGTATTCTGCAAACACGGGGAGCACCCTCCATCTGCCACAACACAGGTGGCCCTGCCTACCATGGACTCTGTGGCTGGTTTGTAGGGGTCAACATGAGACTGAGACCAGAAATCAGGGTGTCTTAGTCTCTGTTCTATTGCTGTGAATAGATAACATGACCAAGGCAGTTCTTCCAGAAGAAAACATTTAATCCTTGGCTGGCGTACAGTTCCAGGAGAAGTGGTTGAGAGCTTAGCTAATCCTCTTCCACAGGTGAAGAGAGACACAGTGGGGAAGGGAGGGAGGAGGAGAGCTTTGTACACTGATCCTGAGCCTGACTTGGGCTTTTGAAACCTTAAAGCCTGCTCCCAGTGACACATTACCTCCAACAAGACCACACCTTCTAATCCTTTCAAATAGTGTCACTCCTTGGTGACTGAGCATTCAAATATGTACAGGGACACCCTTCTACCCATTTGAGGCAACCTGGAGCTAAGATCTGGAAGGGCTTCGAAGGTAGCCATAGAAGGCTCCAGGGAGAAATAAATGCTGGTGTCCTCCAGCTGTGACACAGACCAGGTGGTGTGATGTAGCAGCGTAGTTGGAGGTAGAAGGTCCAAATCCAGGTGTCCTGGAGTCACCCATACTCCAGCTTGAAACATCTTTCACTGATGATGGATGCCTGTAATCCTTGGCTTATGGATATAGCACTCTGATCTTAGCCTCCATAGACATTAGGTTCCCCTGTACCTCTCTGTTTAAATTCCTGCTTCCTTGAAGGTTGCCAGTCTCCCATGACGACATCAGCATAGCTTCCTGACAAAGTCTCACACACCGGGGCCCAGACTTAGTTCTTGGACGCAGGGATACAGTTCTTCCCTTCTGTGGTGGCAAAGGCCATGGCTAGTAGTGAACCTGGTGTGTGCAGTGGGGACCACGTCATGGGAATACAAAAGGCCATGTATTCCCAGGATGTTAGACATGAAGACTGCTGCCTTCAAAGGGCCAGGCCATGGCTGAGGGGGTCCCAGTGAGACAGTAAAGATGCCAGCTATGGGGCAGTGATTGAGATAATGTCACCCAGGCCCAGACACTGGAGGCCCCTGGCGTGCGGTCACCCCAGCTTATCTCTGAGGTGGTAGCACATCTGTGAACCATTCTGAATGGCACATTCCCTGCCCTAGGGACACACTGTGTTTTAGGTGAGACCATCTGGGCACTGAAGACCAGGTCTGGAAACCTCTCCCCATCACATCTGGACAGCCCCACCCACCTCTGGGCAGCCGCGGATGCTTTGTGATGAGGCAGTGTGCTATGTTTATTTTGACTGCAAACAGCAGAGTCTGTTTTCTCTTCCCTCAAGTCTCTGAAAAATTCCAGCAGAGCAGGGGAGGAGACCATGACCTTCAGACCGGCCCACACAGGGCCCTTCCTGCTCCCCCTGGCTCCCCTCTCCCCTCAGGCCTGGTGGATTTGAAATAGATGCTTTGTAGACCTTTCTATATTCCCCGAGGACTCCACTGGTAGGGCTCCCATGGAGCAGGTGGACAACAGATGGCCCTGGATAAGCAGAAGATGGCCAGCGGGCTTCTGAGAGCCCCCATGTCCCCAGCTTCTTGCCTGATAGGCATAACAGGGGACATAGGGCTCACAGCAGCTTCAGTGCCACCAGGGTCCACAAAGCCACAGGTGTCTCTAGCTTGGCTCTTTGGAGTCTGGATGGTAGAATCATAGAGCCAGGCGTGGGGTGCCACCCTGAGTACCAGCCCACTCCTCAAACTTCTGTAGACTCTGGTCAGGCTGAGGCCTCTCAGTTCCTTCTCCTGTAGCACTAGCCAGTAGTTTCCCTCCCTCCCTGGTGCTTGCTGGCTGTCCACCTTCGAGGCTTGCTATCTAGCTTCTAGGCTGGGACTCAGGATACTGTCCCTGCCCTGGAGCACACCTGAGCTCTCAGTGAGCTGTGAGACTTCCTGGGGGAAAGCTGACCACCTTCCACAGCCACACCACCACCACAGGGGCCCAGGGAGAGTAAAGTGAAGTACACCAGCAGGCCCCAGCAGCCTGAGCTGCTTTCTGTAAACCCTGCGTGTTCACAGCCAGCCCTACAGGCCTCTCTAGGAGAGCTCTGCTGCTCACTGCTGCTGTGCCTGAGCCAGTTCGGCTTGGAGTTGGCGAGGAGACTTGCAGCCTTACCTCACTTTCAGAGTAGGGCCATGGTGCTTTCTAGTAGATCTGGATCTTGGTAAGCCCCCACCCCACCCCCAACCCCTAGCCCCCATCCCCCCACCCCCAACCCCCAAGTTCAGTCTCCATATTGCAAGGGGTGTTTTGTTAGAACCATGACCCGGGGGCCAGGTACACAGTGTTTGATGCAGCCTGTGCTGGGCTGAGATGGTTAGATGCAGGAACCAGCAGGGCCCTGATTCCCTGCTGCTCTGGCGCTGGTGAGAAGAAAGGCATATCGCTCATGAGCCATGTGGATGGTATGTGTGACTCGAAGCAGGCAAGCCTTAGGGATGCTTATTGCTCTTAGTGTAGAGAGGAAGCCTGAACACAGGGAGGAGCCAGGGAGGACAAAGGCCCTGGGGCCTCTGAGCTTAGGCCTCTGAGTTTACGGTTGGTGCTTCTCAAAGGACTGGAGCTGGGAGGCCAGTGACCAGTGGGGTTTTTGTCTTGGGTCCTGTGAAGGCCAGAGATCAACACTTTTTTTTTTTGTTACTGTCTCTAATTGCATGCCTGAGTTTGAGTATGTGAACATGAGTGCTGGTGTC
The DNA here is from genome assembly GCF_000001635.26 of Mus musculus. Taxonomy (NCBI): domain Eukaryota; kingdom Metazoa; phylum Chordata; class Mammalia; order Rodentia; family Muridae; genus Mus; species Mus musculus. The sequence goes on along the minus strand of NC_000071.6, from coordinate 125,045,157 downwards.
TGTAGAGGAACAAGGTTCAGGTGGGTTGTCATCCACCTGGCATGGCTTCTGTTCTCTGTAAGAGCAGTGCACCCCTGAGCCACCTCTCTGCCTCCTTTATGTATGCATGTCACATTTTTGTGCCGTGTCCACAGAGGCCTGAGGAAGGAGGCCAGAAGAGGGCATCCGGTCTTCTGGTGTTGAGCCACCTTATGGGTTCTGGGGACCAAACCTGGGTCTCTGCTCTTTACCACAGAGCCATCTCTCTAGCTCTAGGGTACTGTTCTAGCTTTAAGCCTGCCTGGAGATAATGGAGAAACCGAGGGACATGGTCCTTGTGGAGAAGGTCTTAGTTCCCAGGCGTGTAACCATCACGTATGAGAAATGCGATTTGAATCTCAGCAGAAACGTATTTGCGTATACACGAAAGTCCACTTCTCTATTGCTACACAGATGGGGTGACGATGCTCCCCAGATTTACTGCAGCAGTGCGCCCCCTCCACCTCAGCACACCTTGCCCTTGGTGGCTCTAGAGAGCTGTAACTCACTTGCGCAGTCTTGTGACGTCGGGTGTCTTCAGTGTCTCATAGTGTCATTCCAGACCATGCCATCACCCAAGGGGAGACCCCCACAGCCTTCCCAGCTGTGTGTATCCACTGATGGGAATGGTTCGATGTCCTGTGAAGGGAACAGGGCGTGTGGTCCCTGTGTCTGGCCTCAGGGTCAGGGCCCCGTGACTTGGATGGCAGCCCCCTCACCAACTTGTGTGTTCTTTCAGCATCTGTCTATGGGTATCTGCATGACTCAAGTAGTTGGCTGAGAACACTCACAAGCTGGTTTCTCTGTGTTCTTCATTTCTTCTGAGAATGGTTCAGCTCACTGTAGGGTTAGTGGGGAAGCCTTGTTTTATTTTAGATGTTTCCTAAGTGGGATTCACTATGTAGCCCAGATTGGCCTTGAACTTGAGGAATCTTCCTGCTCAGACTCTCCAGCGGGGTGGAATGACAGGTGCCATGCCACCCCACCCAACCAGGGAGTGATTTTCTGAGGAGTTTTTTCAAAGCCTGTGTCGTATTTTATTTCAATTTAAGTTTATCAAAGTTAGTCATAAAAATGGCTAGGGGCAGCCAGGCACAGCAGCACGCACCTTTAATCCCAGCACTTGGCAGATCTCTGAGGCCAGCCTGGTCTACAAAGTGAGTTCCAGAACAGCCAGGGCTACACAGAGTGGAAAAAAAAAAAAGAAACGAAAAGAAAGAAAGAAGGAAGGAAGAGAAATGACTAAGGCGGGGCAGAGCTAGTGGAACACATGAGGTTGGGTGAGGATGGCAGCAGGAACCTCTGCCATTGGGGTGGGACAGGTGGGACAGAAGGGATGGAGGACTCAGGATGGCCTGTTCTTCCTGTCCCCCCCCCCCACCACCACCACCCCATTGCCTCAGGCAGCTTTAGCAGGCTTCATCCTGTCTGTCTGCTCTCCCTGCCTGGCTGAGCTTGTGGCAGATGCAGGGCAGCAGGCTGCTACCCGCAGGGCTTATTGCATGCATACTTTGGCTACAGCAGAGTCTGTGCCCCTCCATCTGCTGAAGGAGGCACGCACGCTCTTCTGCTGTGTCCCCCGTGGTCCTAGCTGTCAGGAATCCTCACCCCAAAGGCTGAAATGAAGTTCCAGCTTACATGGCTTCACGTACCTTGAACCAGGATGGTCTCAGTCCCCACGGGTACATAGGTCCTAGTGTTTTCAAGGACCTTCCCGAGTGTTTGCCCCTATCCAAATTCAAGGGCTGTACCCATATCTCATCCCCCATCACTGAGGTCATGAAAGTTGCCCACCATCCAGGACAGGACTGAGCCCAGAGACATATTTGGACCGAATACACACGGGCTCCAATTAGTAGAGTCATCCTCGCCATCCCAGGGCCCAGCCTGCTCTTGCTCTGGGTTTGAGAGAAAAATAATCTCCAAGGAATCTCTCTGTCCCTCCACTCTGATCCGGTTGAGTTTGTGGCCTTTCGGCCACTCCCCGAGGGCCTGCATGGCCCAGGCGCCCAGCTAGGTCTTTTCAGCTGCTGCCTTTGCCCTGAGGCCATCTTGGAGCAGTGTTTTGTGTGGGCCAGAGTAGTGCCGCTACCCAGCAGTGTGTGTTGGCTGGGGCACCTGGACTCTGCTAAGGGCCTCTCTGGCGGGCCCCACCATCCAGGACTTGAAGGAGAAGCCATGGAGGCAGGGCTGCCCCAGCCCCCTCTCCCAGGAAGGCCCTCCAAGAGCCTGTGGCTGATGCTCCAGCCTGACCTGACACTTGTCCCTCCCCAGGCTGCTGTCACCAAGGCCCAGCCTCCTCACCCCGGCTGGAGATCCCCGGGCCAGTACCTCGCCCCAGAAGCCGCTGGACCTGAAGCAGCTGAAGCAGCGAGCAGCCGCCATCCCCCCTATCGTGAGTGAGCCCTGAATCCGAGCAGCCCACCTTGAACTTCTATTCTCCTCTGTGCTCAGCATTGCTGGTTGGAGCTTTGCCTGTGGAGGGAGGCTCTTCCCCAGGCTAGCGGCTCCCAGAGATGGAGATGTGTACACAGGACTGGATAGGCAGTCCTGGGAGGAGTTGGGAGATCGGGAAGGCTGGGCTGAGCAGCTGCTCTCCAGAGGTTCCCCCATGCTTCAGACCAGGCAGCTGTGGCCAGCAAGCCCCCAGACCCAAGGACACCTCAGCCAACTAATGTCCAGGTCCTTTCAGGTCTGTCTTTGGGGCCTTTGGGAGCTCGCCATTGTCTAAAGACACTTGGCTGGTTTTAGTCCCCTCAGCCATTTCATTTGAAGATTTAGGTTTTGCCTTTCCATTGAAGGCAGCGAACAGTTCATGGGGGTCCAAACTGGCCTGTCTGTCAGGCTTAAGTGTTGGACATGTGTCTGGCTTCACTTCTAGCTCCCCAAAGCCCACATAGCTGCTACTTCTTACTCCTGATGTGGGGTGTGCTGGGTGGCATAGGGGATCCTAGCACCTGCCTGGATCTGGGTGTAGGAAACGGGCCCTTCCTTGGCAATGATGACCCCCTCCCTATGTCTGATGTTAAGGCTCTGCCTCCACATGGGGGCTTTAAATGGGGTGTGGCTGCCTTTTTATACTTGGCTTTTGTACGGGCCACACGGCCACTCCCCACCCTGTCAACCTCTGACATGGGGCCAGGATGTTCATGCCCGCCCCCATGCCCCCCAGCAGGTCACCAAGGTCCATGAGCCCCCCCGGGAGGACACAGTACCCCCAAAGCCAGTTCCCCCTGTGCCTCCACCCACGCAGCACCTACAGCCAGAGGGTGACGTGTCTCAGCAGTCGGGAGGAAGTCCACGTGGCAAGTCCCGCAGCCCAGTGCCTCCTGCCGAGAAAGAGGGTGAGTGTTGGGCACAGGGATGCAGTGGGAGTGAGAGGCAGCCCTCTTCTCTGTTGGGGTTCCTTGGCAATATGGGCCAGGCTGGGAGGATACATTGTTACGGCAGCAGATGACAGGGCTCAACCACAGCTGCAGAAGCGCCTCCAGCTGGGGGGCTTCTTGAGAAACCAGAGGCAATCTAGTGTTGGGGTGTGGTATGAGTGTGTGTGTGTGTGTGTGTGTGTGTATGCGCGCGCGCGCGTGCAAACATACACGTAGCCAGCTTCTCCTGTGTGAATCAGGTCCCATGTGATCTTTGGGTTCCCTGAGGGTGCAGTGCAGTCCACTGTCTTAGAACAACAGCAGGACTGACCTGAGCTGCCCGGGCTAGCCTTTCCCTGGCTAAAGCATGGCCTGCCCACTGTCGACACCCCTTCATCGGCAGCCCAGAGCCTCCTGTGCAGGTAGTGGGCAGCACCTGCCAGGGCCCCGTGGTATTTGCACATCAGTGCTTCTGAGCGCTAGGGTTGTCAGAGAGAGATAAAGCACTCACAACTCCAGTTACATCTTACTCTTAACTTAGTGGGAAACAAGTGGGGCGGGGCGGGTGTAGGGCAGGCACAAGTGGGCTGTGTGTCCGACAAGGATCTGGTGAGGAGAGGAGGTGATGGGGAAAGGCCCTTCACGGACTGGGAGTGGGGGAGGAGGTCAAAGAGGGAAATGGGGAGGAAATTGTGTAGCTAAGGAGGATAGTAGCTTTGAGTGACAGTTTGCTTTGGGAGGGGCATGTCATCAGATTAGCGTCTTGGGGGAAAAAAAATCAGTGTCTGATTCTTGTTGAGAAAGGGCAGAAGGGAGTAGGGCAGGGGTGGGAGGCGGGCTGAGGTGCTCCTCCCAACAGCTCTAGGGCAGCCTGAACTTGACAGGTGGCCTTGGAAGTGGGAGGAAGGGGAGGCTTGAGTTTGTTCCTGAGGCCAAGCCAGTGGGACATAGGGACATAGCGATGACCCCTGGAGCATGAGGGCAGGGGTGTCTTGTTGGAGCTGGGTTTGGTGCATACTACAGTAAGGGTGGGCTTTAAGGGGCCAGGTATATAGAACACAGTGTGCTGTGAGAAGCCACCCGGACTCAAGATGACAGCCTGGGATGACAGTTAGGGAAGGGGAAAGGCGCTGGTCTGGCTCTGGCCAGGCAGCTGTGGCTGAGCAGGGCTGGAGCCACCCAGGGCCAGCCAGGTCTTGCTGGGTTGGGCCCTAGGCCCCAGTCCCTGGGAAAAGAGCCAGCAGTCAGTGGTCCCTGAGGCTGGTTCTGGGCCCATCCTTGTGGCCAGTGCTACGTTGTTTCCTAGACTCCTCCCTGGGGAACATTGCACCTGGCGGCAGGCTCTGTCTCTCACGTGGTCTGGCCACAGTTCTGCTCCCCAGGGGACACATGAACCCAGCATGCAGGAAGCCAGCCTTCTCTGTCCTGGCTCCAACAGGGAGCTTCCAGGCCAGGCAGGTCCCTTGGGATCCCCAGGCCCGGCTGGAGGAACAGGTTGTCTGTCCTGGCTCTCAGCCACCTGCCTGCATTGGCTGAGTCTGACCCCATTTCCTTCCAGCCTGAGACTTCCTCTCTGTCCCTAGTTCTCCAGAGCCAAGCTGGATGGGGCAGCCAAGGTATACACTGGGCCACCGCACCAGGTGTTTGAACTTCCTGGTTCAGAGCAAGCCCTGTAGGTTGAGAACGTGAATACCACTCAGGTTACTTTGGTGGGTCACCACCTCTCCGGGGCATGAGTTTAGGGGGAGTTTGGTCTCCCGTAAAGGAGAGATGTGGAGTGTACCACTTGGGCCTCTGCTGGGGCTCCAGCTTTCCTGGAGGACAGCCTAGGACTGTATGGAGGTGATCCGGGAAACCCTTAGCTGTCAGTTTCTGTTCCAAGGTCAGGGCCAGTATCATTCAGGGTTGTGATTCCCCAGCCAAGGCTTGCAGCTCAGAACAGATGGCAGCTAAAGCCAGAGCTTGTGAAGCCTCAGTGAGTGCTGGCCTGTCTCTGGGTGTTCAACACCTGAAAGTCACAGGGGACCTGAGCCTTGTGGCACAGCCATGGGCACAGGCCATGGGCTGGAGCCAGCTGCCTGCGTTCTCAGGTCTCCCCTGCACTCAGCAGCTGGGGCCTCAGTCTTCCCATCTGGAGGGTGAAGGAACAGACTGGCTGTGACATCCGAAACAGTGCTACCTTTTGCTGTTGTTTGTGGCCACATGGGCTCCAATCCAGACATGGCCATATTTGGCAGGTGACCGAAGAGACCTGATCAAACGGGTCTGGTCACTGTCCTCAGTGTACCTTACAGGCTCATCAAGGCCCGGCTGGAGCTCAGCCTAGTGACCAGTATAGTAGATGGTTAGCGCACAGACTGCCTCTGCCCCATGCTCATCTAGAATGACTGCTATAACCACATCCATTGGCAGAACGTGCAGCCAGGGAGGGCAGCAAGCCTGACCCAGCACTCTTGGTCCTATACATCCAGTTGGTGGCATTCTGCGGGGAACCGTGAAGCAAAGATCAGCCCTCTGACACATGGCCCCTGTGGTGCCTGTCCCTGTGGTCTGGCCATGAGCCAGTCCACTACCAAGCAGGTAGCATGGGAACGTAGCAGCACACCTCCACTGACCTGTCCCAGCACCCCTCTTGTCAGGGTCCTGTCACAGCTTGCCAGTGGTGTTTGAGGGTATGGAGATGGCAGAGCCCTCCCTGACTGCCCACCTTAACTCTTTCAGCAGAGAAACCCGCATTCTTTCCGGCTTTCCCAACTGAGGGCCCAAAGCTACCGACTGAGCCCCCACGCTGGTCATCGGGCCTGCCCTTCCCCATCCCTCCACGGGAGGTGATCAAGACTTCCCCACACGCCGCTGACCCCTCTGCCTTCTCCTACACACCCCCCGGTGAGTGGGCAGCGCACCAGTTAGGTCTGTGCAGTCGGTGGGCAGCCAACTCTTTCAGTGTCGCAGGGCTGCATGGTGCCGATCGGATGAGACCTTGGCTGAAGGTGTGACCTGCTCACTCCTGTGAAGCTGGGCACCTTCTGAGACTCGGGAAAGCTTCCGCACTACCTGCACGGCCATAGGCAGCCTTGGGAGGAACTTGAGCTGGAAAGGGGAGGCCAGCGTGGGAGGTATTTTCCACCAGTGACTAAGAGGATGGTCATTAGAGGGAGCAGTGGGCAGTCTTGATTGACAGATAGTGTGAGAGACTGTTTGGGGGGAAGCCACCTAGGTTTTCTATTCTTGATGGTCCTTACCACCACTAAAAGTAATCCAGCCAGGGGCCAGTGATAACCAGCATCAGCAGTGGCTGGCCCAGGTAGAGCTGACCCATGGGACAAGTGTACTGAGGGAGCTTGGAGAACAGGGAAAGGCATGCCAGGCAGAAGGAACAGCATAGCATGTGCAAAGGGCCAGAAGCACTCTCGAGTCGGGACACTTGAGGCACCCGAGCATGCTGTCACAGCATAACATTTCCACCCAGCAAGCCCAGGGATCCCCAGTCACATGTCACTGGAATCCAGGCCGGAGGTGACTCTCCTGAAGGCATAGGGAGGGGATAGCGTGCTGACTCTGGGAAAGGTCCCTTTGGCCCCTGTGAGGAGAACAGGATCTAGGGAGGGAGTGGAAATCGGGGTGCTGGCTTAGAGGCTTGGGTGTGGATCGGGGGTGGGGGTGGTGACGGTGCAGCTTCAGAGAATCCAGGACTGTGGGGTTCCCGTGGAGTGCTCAAGCCACTGAAGCAGAGACATGTGGAGGAGCCTCCAAGAGACACTTCATATTTCCTTGCAGGTCACCCGCTGCCTCTGGGCCTCCACGATAGTGCCCGGCCCGTCCTGCCACGTCCCCCCATCTCTAACCCCCCACCCCTCATCTCCTCTGCCAAGCATCCCGGCGTACTTGAGAGGCAGCTGGGTGCCATCTCCCAGGTGAGTACCTCTGGGGCTGGGTCTCCCCATCACAGGGAGCCTTTTTGAGCCATGGGGTGTTTCCAGGGATGGTACTGGGTGGGAGCCGGCTGGGCTCATCCCTGCGAGTTGGGCCAGCCTACGGGGCTACGTGGATCTCAGGCTGTGCATTCCGCTGCCTCAGGCAGGTGACTCAACGTCTGGAGGCCTCAGTTCATCCTCTGTTCAGTGAGAGGGTGGGGAGCTGCAGCTGCTACAGGCTATCGAGTGTCACGTCATAAGCCCTTGGTCACCTCTGCATCCTACCTGCCCTCAGCACACGGGATGCGAAGCAGTCACACTGTGTCCTTTACGTGGGCACTGGCCTTGGGCAGTTGTTGGCCTGTCTCCCATCCTCCAGCTGAGTGGGCCGACAGCCCCATCTCTGACCTGCATATCCTTAAGTCCAGAGTGGGGCTCTCCCTGTGTCTGAATCTGGTTGTGATCTGTTTCCTTACCCTAGCAGGGGATGTCAGTCCAGCTTCGTGTGCCTCACTCAGAGCATGCCAAGGCCCCCATGGGCCCTCTCACCATGGGGCTGCCCCTTGCCGTGGACCCTAAGAAGCTGGGTGAGTTCCCACAACCTTTGGTTCCTTACAACTTGGGCTAAGGGGTGGGCAGTCCCTGGTGGGAGGGGCAGCTTGAGACCTCTGTGTATCCTCTCACCCGTCCCTAGCCCCCTTCAGTGGAGTGAAGCAGGAACAGTTGTCCCCTCGGGGTCAGGCTGGGCCACCTGAAAGTCTGGGAGTGCCCACTGCTCAGGAGACCTCTGTGCTGAGAGGTAAGGCTGGCACAGTCACCTTCACTCCTAGAGAGCCTGAAAAGCCCACTTCACAGCTGTTTCCTCATCCTTGAGACACCAAGAAGGACAGTTGGGTGGCTTTCAGACATGGGGTCCTACGAGCTGGGTCTTTTGTCTTCTAGGGACAGCACTGGGTTCCGCCACCAGTGGAAGCATCACCAAGGGCCTCCCCAGTACCCGGGCTGCAGACGGCCCCAGCTACAGAGGCTCTATCACCCACGTAGGTGCTGGGGGCAGGGTGGTACGGGCAGACATGCCAAGTGGCTTGGGATGGGATGAGAGGACCTCCTGGGAGACTAGAGACAATGGCTGAATGGTTGATCACTGTGCCGTGTGGGGTCAGGCCTAGGGTGATAAAGAGAACAAACGTCCTGTGTCTCTGGCAGTTAGGTGTGGCAGAGACCAACCACAGATAGGGATAGCCAGGCTCATAACCAGGCTGTCAGGAGCCACAGGCGATAGAGTGTCTGGACTGAGAAAGTTACCTGGGCCAGGAAGAGGAAAGTGTGACATGTTATTATGGCCGGAAGAAATAGAGGGAGCAGGGGTGGCAGCTGGCTTGACATATCACCAGTCAGGTAGGCATAAGCCAGTGGTGCGTGCCAGACTTAGTACCCACCGAGGCAGGAAGGATGGCGAGTTCCAGGCGAACCTGAACTGTAGCCTGAGAGACCTTGTTTCTATGAAACAGTATGGTAGTATTCTCGATAGCATCTCTGGGAGTCTGCAAGTGAGAGGCAGGGTGTTGGCAGCAGCATTGGCACTCGGAAGCCAGGATGAGAGACATTGACAACAATGCGGAGGGGAGTTACACATGTGTGGCTGTGCTCTGTGCATGCCTTGCGGGGTGGGGGAGTGGGTGGGGTGTGAGGAGTCACCCACAGATCCGGGTGCCTGCCACTCCACCCCTACAGGGCACGCCCGCAGACGTCCTCTACAAGGGTACCATCAGCAGGATCGTCGGTGAGGACAGCCCAAGTCGCCTTGACCGGGCACGAGAGGACACCCTGCCCAAGGGCCATGTCATCTATGAGGGCAAGAAAGGCCACGTCCTATCCTATGAAGGTGAGGACAGAGGACAGACAACCACGAGGCTCTGGCAGTTAGGTGGGGTGGCTATGCCTGTCTCTCCCTTTCTTTCCGTTCACAGGATGTCTTTTCTCAAGACAGACATAGCAAGGCCACTGAGAGCAACCACCTTGCTAGGCTGAGGCTTAGCAAGCAAGCACATAGCAGATAGTACTTCCCTGCCAGCTCGCCCCTGCTGGGAGTGTGTTGGAAACCCTTTGTTGATTAGGAGTCATGAAGACCGGACTGCAACACACGGCCCCAGACAGCCGTTGTGGCGTGTCTCCACTTTGCTGAGAGGGGCCCTTGGAGTTGGCGTTGTAGCCTGGACAGGTTGGGGTCTGGGCCTAGGTTTCATGCTCAGGGTCCTCCTATGAGAATACCTTCCTGGCCCTGGTGAGACAAGGCAGCCCTTGTTAGGGCTGTAGGGTCTATAGAGGTCTCTTTAGAACCAGGCAGAGCTGAAGTGATATCAGGGTGCAGGCAGGGGAGTGACTTCTCTCCTGCAGGCATACAACCCAGATGAGGCTGGGGCTGGCCTTGGCGGTTTCCCCCTACATAGGCTGGGAAAGCTGGGGGCAGCCTTGAGTGCCGTGACAGGGAAGGGCTGTGGCAGAGCCATGCCACCCTCTTCTCTGGCTAGAAAACGTAGCCAGTGCTACCTAAAAGTTGAGGAACCCGCCCCTGGGAAGCATCCCCCATAACCAGGCACCCTACAAACACTCGCTGCTTCAGGCCTGGGGACTGCCAGCTTCCCTATTCCTTGAGCCCCACAGCCCCCTAATCCTTGAGGTCACAAGTGACCCCGTGTGTCCAGGGAACAAGGGCACCAGCTGCCTCAGGTGCCAGCTGCATGTCCTGGTGACAGCCCCAAAGAGCTAGTAGAGCACTGAGTCACAGCTTGGGAGCCTCCAGAGTCTTAGATTGTAACCTTCCAGCCTGTCTTTGTGGAGATGGGGTGTCCTATGCGTCTTTTCTGGGCCCAGTGGGTCTGAGGCAGTTCAGAGTGTCACCCACCGTCAGTCCCAGCCCCAGCTGCCACCCTTTCTTTACAATATTTCTTTGTATTCTCATACATTAGCCAGCATGTTCCAAGTCACCAGTGATAACAAAGCCACTCTGTCCCTGGCACGCAGAGGCACACCTGTAAACTGGCCTCACATGGTCCTTGGACTCACACATATCCACTTGTGCACATGCAGAGCTGCAGGCGCTTGTGGAGGCTTCCCTGCCGACTCAGACTGTGTTGACATCTTTAGTGTGCACATACACCTATGGGTACAGACGCATACCCACCCACTTACAAAGCCCGGGTGGGCATGCCCTGCTCTTTCTGCCAATTGAGCTGGTTTGAGGGTCCCATCTGTGGGATGGCAGGGCCTCCTTCCAGCTCTGCCTATTGGCGGGCCTAGCACCGTGCCTGTAGTGCCAGCCCCTTGCAGCCGTCCCACATCGTGTGCTTTCTCCGGCTCCCAGGTGGTATGTCCGTGTCACAGTGCTCTAAGGAGGATGGAAGGAGCAGCTCGGGCCCACCCCATGAGACTGCCGCCCCTAAACGCACCTATGACATGATGGAGGGCCGTGTAGGCAGGACTGTCACCTCAGCCAGCATAGAGGGTAAGTGTCCCGCTGTAGCCACTTACCAGGACCGAGCGCTGCCCAGGAACCTCCCAGGCACCCAGGCCAGAATGGAAAAGGAGGTGGCCTCTTGACAAGCTTGGAGGGATCCAGTTAGTAGTTGGCTCAATATTAACAGATAGAGAAACTGAGGCACAACCTACTGCAGAATGGGGCCCAGGGAAGTGGGGGGTGCTTTCTTGCTGGGTCTTGCATCATGATGGAAATTGTTAGTGGTAGACCACAGCCCTCCCAGACACCATATGGTGACACCATGCCTGTTCTCCCCAGGACTCATGGGCCGCGCCATCCCTGAGCAGCACAGCCCCCACCTCAAGGAGCAGCATCACATCCGAGGCTCCATCACGCAAGGTACCTCCCTTATGGTGTGTGGTTCCGCCCCCGGGCCAAGTACCAGCTAAGGGGTTGGAAACAGAGGGTGAGCTTCCCCACCCATGGTCTATAGGTGGAGTGAATACTTGGCCCCGACTCCAAAGCTTCAGCAAGCACGCCTTGCTAGTGATTGGGAGGGGGTCCAGATTGAATGGAACTTTAGCTCGTGTCTCTGTGGTAAACTGAGCAGTGTGGTTTTACTTAGCATCCTCACGGCATATGAAGAGACAGGCTTAGAAAAGTCAGTTCGCATGCCCAGGGGCCCACAGGAAGGAAGGATTTGTGCTGACCTAGACCGAGCCAGGCAAGGCAGTGGACAGCCAGTGCTGTGTGCCTGACAGGCATCCCGAGGTCCTATGTGGAGGCGCAGGAGGACTACTTACGGCGGGAGGCCAAGCTCTTGAAGCGAGAAGGGACACCACCACCCCCACCACCACCTCGGGACCTGACTGAGACCTACAAGCCCCGGCCCCTGGACCCTCTGGGTCCCCTGAAGCTGAAGCCGACTCACGAGGGTGTGGTAGCAACTGTGAAGGAGGCGGGCCGCTCTATCCATGAGATCCCGAGAGAGGAGCTGCGCCGCACACCTGAGCTACCCCTGGCACCACGGCCTCTGAAGGAGGGTTCCATCACCCAGGTACGAGAGTGCAGAGGAGGGGGGCATGGGCAAGCCTGGGGGGTGCTAATGCTGCCCTCGTTGCATTGGGTTATAAACTGAGGCCCAGAGACATCAGCAGCTGGCCCTGGTCACTGACAGTATTTGTGAAACCCAAGTCTTATGTCCCTAACTTGTCACTTGACTGCTCCCCACGTCTCCACCTGCATGTATGTGTCAAGCCTAGAGCCACTGTCCTCTAACTTGGTCATAGCTTGATGGGAAAGAGAAAGACAAAACAGCCAGACAAAGGCGCCTAGGGAGGGCTATCCCCTGAGCCAGGGACACACTCAGTGATGGGCCAGAATGATTCTAGAGAATTCTTTTGAAAATTTAGGTGCCACTCTTCTTTTTGGGCCCAGCACTTAGAAGGCTAAGTCGGGAAGGTTATAAATTTGAGGCTAACCTAGGCTACAAAGCTGTACTCTAGCTTAATGCCAGTCACCACAGTTATAAAGTTTAATAACAACACAGACATTGAGTAGCAATTGAGATCTAGGACCTAGCTGTGCTCCGTGTCCCCGGCTTGGATCCCCCCGCCATCCTCTCCATGATGTCCAATAATTCCCTTCTCTGTGGTGCCCTCTGAGACCTAACAGGGAATATGTAACTCCAGCCTGGGACCCGAGCCACAGCTGGCGTGGCAGCAAGTGCATCTGGCTATGGAATTCCATAGCATTGCAAGATGGTGCAGTCCCCACTGGGTGAGGAAGGTTGTGTTGACCTGAAGTTAGCCTCACTCTGGAACCCCTGGGCCGGTGGGTGACCCTGGATGTGTAGCCAGACTCAAGTGAGCAGGGCGTCCAGCCTCTGGACATCATGTCCTGCTAAAGGTCTCTGTCCATTTGCCCAAGGGATTAGAGATGCCCCATCCTGTGCAGACATACAGGAAGAGCGGCATCTGGCCAGCCAAATACAGACCTGCACCCTCTCCCCAGGGCACCCCACTCAAGTACGACTCTGGGGCACCCTCCACTGGCACCAAGAAACACGACGTGCGCTCCATCATCGGCAGCCCCGGCCGGCCTTTCCCTGCCCTGCACCCGCTGGACATAATGGCTGACGCCCGGGCACTGGAGCGTGCCTGCTATGAAGAGAGTCTGAAGAGCCGGTCAGGGACCAGCAGTGGTGCAGGGGGCTCCATCACACGTGGGGCTCCAGTCGTCGTGCCTGAACTGGGCAAGCCACGGCAAAGCCCACTGACTTACGAAGACCACGGGGCACCCTTCACCAGTCACCTGCCACGTGGCTCCCCTGTGACCACGAGGGAGCCCACGCCACGCCTTCAGGAAGGTCAGTGGGTGAGACTCCCTCAGGCTGCCAGCTGTGGGGAGGGGACAGCTCACTTCCTACAGGATACCCTGGCCACTGCCTCTTGCCACAGCCAGTCTGTCTCCTGCCCTGCCTCTACACTGCATACAGGGCCCCCTGAAAAAGTGTTTTTTAAATAATTCAAGGCTGAGGAGAAGGCTCAGTAGCTGCATAAGCATGAAGACCAGAGTTCAAATCCCCAGCACCCACATAAGCCAGGCACACTCATGCACGTGTGTAATTCTTATGCTTCACAGTGAGACGGAAGGCCAAGACAGGAGAGTCTCCTAAAGGTCTCGGGCCATAAGTGGGAGTTAAATATCCCAGACATGGTGGAGAGTGAAAACTGACCTTCAAAATTGTCTTGACTTCTCACTACACACCATGGCACATTTCTCCATTCATGTGCACACACATACACACAGAAAAATTAAAGTAAAATCGTTCGAATGAAACAGTTATCACTCCGTAGGCTTCATCTGTCCAGTAGCACTGCTGGTCTGAAGCCCCTGCCTGTGACGTCACCCCCGAGTTCTGTTTCCCTCTCTGATTCTTTTTACCTCCCTGACTTCCACTCTCATTCTCCGATCCTTCTCAGCCTTTCCCTGTGCTGGCCCCCTCTTTAGAGGGCTCCACCTTTGGTTCTGTTTCTAGCCAACCCCTGTATACCCCACAACACCCTAATTCAGATGTCAGGGCCACCAGGGGAGGCTATGGCCAGTTCCAGCCACATCCTGGCTAGGCTTGTGTTAGGTGTCAGATCTGTGTTTTGATTCATTGTCTCAGGGCGCACTTCCCAAAGCATTGAGATCATTTCTCTCTCAAGCCTGTGTGCTTCCTACTTTGTGGTTCATCTCCGACCTGGAGCAAATGGCTCCTTGGGGCTCAGGGTTCTTGCCTGCTTTGTTCTTGGGGTGCTCCAGCCCATGATAAAGTCAGACTGGTGGAGTGAATGCGGAATGGTGACCAGGGAGTAAATGGATATTTTCCCAGGGGACCAACAGCAGAGGGGCAAGAGGCCCTGGGGTTTGTGACAGCTCAGCCTGGTGGCCCCACTGAGGCTGAGGCTACTGTGACCTGTCCCCACAGGCAGCCTCCTATCCAGCAAGGCGTCCCAGGACCGGAAGCTGACATCTACACCCCGGGAGATCGCCAAGTCCCCACACAGCACTGTGCCCGAGCACCACCCTCACCCCATCTCCCCCTATGAGCACTTGCTCCGGGGCGTGACTGGTGTGGACCTGTACCGTGGTCACATCCCATTGGCCTTTGACCCCACCTCCATACCCCGAGGGATCCCTCTGGAAGCAGGTGGGTGTCCTGGGCCTGTAGATTTGGGGCTTAATGATTCTACTTCCTTGGGTGGGCTCTTGGGGTCTGGAGAGTTGGGGCTAGGCTTAGTATAGAGATCATCCCCTGGTTAGCCCAGGGCAGGTTCCAGGGGTGGGCTTGGGATCCTGTCTCTCAGTGGGCTTCTTTTCCTGGAGGATTCATCTGTACCTTGCAGTAAGTGAGGGGCTCAAGTGAGTGCCATGACTTGAGCCTTTTTAAAGGCTCCTTTGTTAGGGTGTCAGGAGCTATATTTTGACGCATTATATCTGTGAGCACTTCCCAAAGCATTGACAGCAGACACCCCACATGATGAGGGAGCAAGTCTTAAGCTCTGTGTGTGTACTGGGGAGGCATGTGGGTGCACAAGGAGAGGAAGCTGAAGTGGGGAGTATGAAGATAAGACATGGGCCACCTGACCCTCCCTCCCTCCCTCCCCAGCAGCCGCAGCCTACTACCTGCCCCGGCACTTGGCCCCCAGCCCCACCTACCCACACCTGTACCCACCTTACCTCATCCGCGGCTACCCTGACACGGCGGCCCTGGAGAACCGCCAGACCATCATCAATGACTACATCACCTCGCAGCAGATGCACCACAACGCTGCCTCCGCCATGGCCCAGCGTGCTGACATGCTGAGGGGTCTGTCACCGCGAGAGTCCTCGCTGGCCCTCAATTATGCCGCTGGCCCAAGAGGTGAGTTACCCAGGACTGCGCCCATCAGCAGAGGCTTGCAAAAGACGAGTGTCTTTGTGTGCACTGTGTAAGGTGGGAAGAGGGGTCACAGTTGCCCAGGTGAACTAGGTGGTGCATGCTGGCTCCTTGGGAGAAGCAGGTGCTGCTTAGATCTTTTCACGTCTAGCAGCTGTGTAGGTAGCAGGCACCTCTTGCTACCATGCATGTTGTTCTGAGACTTTGGTATGAGGCATCTTTTGACATTCAAGAGATCAGAACACAGGCTGGACCGGGTGTTGCATACCTTTTCTCTAAGTATGCGGGAGGTTCAAAGCCAGCCTCAGCTACATAAAGCTTGAGGTGCCAGCCTGGGCTATGTGAGTCCATTTTTAATACAAATGTGTCGTCGTGTTCCCCCCCCCCCAAAAAAACAAAGAAAGGAATGAGTGTGAAGCCTTTTGGAGCACTGACTTCCAGAGCCTGTGAAGAGCCCAGGTCACTTTGTCACGACTGTTGAGCAGCTCTGTGGGTTTCAGAGGGTGATGGCCGTGTTTCGGTTCAAAAGATGTTGGTTGAGAGACACTACCGGTCAGAGCCTTGAGAAGGGAGCCTGGGGCCAAGCCTGGCCCTAGGGAGGGGTACAGCAGGTGCAAGGTCTCAGGCCTACACCCTTGGGAACAGGAGGTCAGAACCCTGCAGCTAATACCCCCCCGACCCCTGCAGGCATTATCGACCTGTCCCAAGTGCCACACCTGCCCGTGCTGGTGCCACCAACGCCAGGCACCCCTGCCACCGCCATCGACCGCCTTGCCTACCTCCCCACTGCGCCCCCACCCTTCAGCAGCCGCCACAGTAGCTCACCGCTGTCCCCAGGTGCGCCTGGCAAGTGGGTGGGTGGGTTCGTGCCTCACTCCCGATGCCCTGCAGGTAAGTTCTGGCCCCTTGGCTCTGGCTCACACTCTGGCCCTGGGGTTTCTAGGAGGCCCCACTCACCTAGCTAAACCAACTGCCACATCTTCATCGGAGCGGGAACGGGAACGTGAGCGGGAACGAGACAAGTCCATCCTCACGTCTACCACTACAGTGGAGCATGCACCCATCTGGAGACCTGGTAGGGCACCCCAGACCCCGCCCCACCCCCAGGTCCTCATGGGCCACCTGGGCCTGCCCCCTGACTCGGCGGCCTGTCACCAGGTACGGAGCAGAGCAGCGGGGCTGGGGGCAGCAGCCGCCCCGCCTCCCACACCCACCAGCACTCGCCCATCTCCCCCCGGACCCAGGACGCCTTGCAGCAGAGGCCCAGTGTGCTGCACAACACGAGCATGAAGGGCGTGGTCACCTCCGTGGAACCCGGCACGCCCACGGTCCTGAGGTGGGCCAGGTTGGCACCGGGGGGAACAAGCCTGGGGGGAGGGCACACAGATGGGTTTGTTGAGTGGGAGGGGTGTGTGTGGGTGGACAGATGGGTAGAGAGTTGAACAGATGGCAGCAGGATCAGAAGGTGGGTGAGCAAGTGAGATTACAAGAGAGTGGGTAGATGGGTGGCATGCAGGCAGGTGGAGGTCGGCCCAGAGGAGAGGGCACGCAATGAGTAGACGGGGAGATAGAAGCAGGTAGCTGGGCAGATGACAGTGGGCGGATAGAGGATGCTCTGGATAGACAGGTATCAGGATGAACAAAGAACCAGGGGGATGAGTGGGGATGGATGGATGGATGGATGGATGGATGGATGGACGGACGGACGGACGGACGGACGGACAAATGGATAGATGGACAGATGGACTGATGGACTGATGGATGCATATATGATTAAGTTGATTGGTGGCGGATGAAGGGGTAGATAGACATATGGGGCAGATGTTTGGATGGATGGGTGGATGGATGGATGAGTTGGAGCAGATAGATAGGTGTAAGTGGATGGATATGTGCCTGGGTGGATGAATGGGTGAATTGGATAGGTGGATATGTGGACTGATGGACAGGTAAGCAGACACACAGATGAATGGGTATACACTGGGCAGCTGGATGGTTGTGTATCAGTGGTAGATGGATAGATAAGTTGAGATGTATAGAAAGGAAGATAGGGGTGGATGGATGGATATGGATGCATGTGGATGGATGAGCAGATGGGTCCACGGATGGCTGGATGGACAGGCAGATGAGTGGATAGCAGAGTGGGTGAATGAATGGATGGACTACAGGTGGTGGATGATGGGGTGGGTGCATGGAGTCCGTTGGTAGTCATTAGTGTATAAGGCCCAGAAGTAACAACTTCAGAGAACAGAACTGGGAGCTTAATGTGAGGCCGCAGGGCTGGTGCTGCTCACGGCGCTGGTGCCGGGATGCCTGCCTTCTGCCTGAAGTCAGTCTCATGCTTCCTGGCTCTCATGCACCACACTGCTGAGAGGCTCCGCACTCCTGCCGACTTCTAGGCGTGCCTCCTACTGGCCCTGCTTGAGCCTCCTGCCCTCCCCGCACCAGGCTTCTTCTCTCTGACCCTTGGGAGAGGATAGTCTGCCTCTGTCACTGTCTTCCCAGAAGCTCGGGCACCCTTGCCTTAAGTGCTGTATTCTGATCATCTAGGAGGGTAAGAAGCTTTAGGTGATAGGGACTGAATAGAGCCGAGCACAGCATAGGAGGGTCAGTCAGGAGGGCACTTGTTCTGGGAGCCTCAGAGAGTGAGAATCTAGGCAGGGACTCTCAGTCAGGGACTCTGAAGGTGTGAGGTAGGAAGCCATTGGCCAGCACTGCCTGACTCTCTCCCTGTCCTTGCAGGTCCACCTCCACCTCTTCGCCTGTCCGCCCAGCTGCCACATTCCCACCTGCCACCCACTGCCCACTTGGTGGCACCCTTGAAGGGGTCTACCCTACCCTCATGGAGCCCGTCCTGTTACCCAAGGAGACCTCTCGGGTCGCCCGGCCCGAGCGGCCCCGTGTGGACGCTGGCCATGCCTTCCTCACCAAACCCCCGGCCCGGGAGCCCGCCTCCTCACCCAGCAAGAGCTCCGAGCCCCGATCCCTAGCACCCCCCAGCTCCAGCCACACAGCCATCGCCCGCACCCCAGCAAAGAACCTTGCACCCCACCATGCCAGTCCGGACCCGCCGGCGCCCACCTCGGCCTCAGATCTGCACCGAGAAAAGACTCAAAGTAAACCCTTTTCCATCCAGGAATTGGAACTCCGTTCTCTGGGTAAGACCACCCTGACAGCGGCCACGTTCATAGACGCAATAATCACGCGTCAAATTGCTCACGAAAGGGGGCCGCGAGAAGGAGGTTCGCTGGCCAACGACTCCCCTGGCGACGGTAAGACATCCGGCCCGCCGCCTGCCCACCCCATCTGTGGCCTAAAGATATTTTCAGATCTTTGCTTTTAATTTTTCCCCCTTTTTCGGTTGGTTTTGGTATTTTGTTTCGAGCTCGTCATCCTGGTCAGTTGGCACGCTGTGGTGACTCCGCCCACACGGGCCCCTCATCGTTTGCCCATCCTGTCGTCATGAGTTTTTTTTCCTTTTTTCCTTTTTCTTTTTCTTTTTTTTTTTTTTCCTCCTTTTTTCTTTTTGGATTTTTCACCTTTTTTCCTTTAATGAATGGATCTGTGGTTTGGACTCCGACCGCGCCTCCCATCTCCCGCCACCACCTGCACCTTCGTTTTGGGGAGTGGGGATGCAGGGGCTACCAGCTGACTGCTGCTACTGTTCCTGGAGGAAGTCAAGGCAGGGAGCGAGGGGGGGAGACAGGGTGGGGGGGAGGCTGGGTGCCCACCTCCTCTTCCCACACCAGCATAAAGCCCAAAGGGAGTGATCAGGGACAGTGGGGCTGGGACAAGGCAGGGCCTAGGGACACAGTTGTCTAGGGACACGGTGTCACTCAGCTTGAACCCCACACCATCACACCCTGACCCCATGCACACTCAAGCTCCTCTCCAGTTTCTCCACCACCACCTCCCCCAGTCTCTCCTCTTCTACCCAAGCCCCACACTGCCCAAGCCAGACTCCCACAGTCCTTTGGGTGTGTCTGTATCCTGATACATGGAACTGTCTGTCACTTGCCATTCCTCCTTTCTGGCCCACCTAGGCTTAGATAATTTCCTTCCATCTTGAGGCCCACACTGTGGAGGAATGGCTCATCCCAAGCACCCCCCAAACCCAAGCCCACCCACCTTCTGACCCCAGCTCACCTGTTTCAGGTTACCACAGTGGAGCTGGCTACAGCCCCGATGGGGTGGAGCCCATCAGCCCGGTGAGCTCCCCCAGCCTGACCCACGACAAGGGGCTCTCCAAACCTCTGGAAGAGCTAGAGAAGAGCCACTTGGAAGGGGAGCTGCGGCACAAGCAGCCAGGTAACACCCGGGAGAGTGGCAGGTGGGGAGACTAAGGCACGGCTCCACGCTGTCCCCAGGCCCTGACAAGCTCTGCTCGCCTCCTTAGGCCCCATGAAGCTCAGCGCGGAGGCTGCCCATCTCCCACATCTGCGGCCACTGCCCGAGAGCCAGCCCTCATCTAGCCCACTCCTCCAGACTGCCCCAGGCATCAAAGGTCACCAGAGGGTGGTCACCTTGGCTCAGCACATCAGTGTAAGTGTCTATTTCTGGGCCCCCACCGTTGGGGTGGATAGGAGAGTGACGTCCCATAGTCAGACAGATGCTAGCATGCACTGGCCACTACACTCAGTCCTGTGGCGGCTGTCACCATAAGGTCTGCCTGGGGACACTCACCCAGGAGACCAAGAGTCAGATCAGGGTTCTGCCCTACTCTACACTGAAAGTCCTGACCTGCCTCCCTCCCACAGGAGGTCATTACGCAGGACTACACGCGCCACCACCCGCAGCAGCTCAGTGGCCCCCTTCCCGCCCCTCTCTACTCCTTTCCCGGAGCCAGCTGCCCTGTCCTGGATCTTCGCCGCCCACCCAGTGACCTCTACCTCCCACCCCCCGACCATGGCACCCCAGCCCGGGGATCCCCCCACAGTGAAGGGGGCAAAAGGTGAGGATATACTCATATCTGTGTCAGATGCTTGGCTGAAGGATATTGGGGTAGGGTGAGCTTGACTGTGTTGGGCTAATGGGAACCTGAGGCTCAGGGATACAGAAGTTCACTAAGCTCCCAGAACCAACACAAAGTCTAATCACGAAGGTGGCACACCCAAGGCTCCCATGTGCCAACTGAGTGTCCTATATATGCCAACTCAGCTAGGGGTCTGATGTCCCACGCCCATTTAGCAGATAGGAAAACTGAGGCATAGAGAAGTGAGTTACCATCCCATACCATGCACACATACTTACCCTGGCTGGGCCTGAGGCTCGGGGCATGAGAGAAGCTGGGGCCCTACCTAGGCTTAGGAGCGGAGTGAGGCATCTTGTATGAGTTTGATTTTAGAAGCACGGGTATAGACAGTGAGGTTCTGGCATGGGTGCCTCAGTGTGGTGGCACACACTCTACTCAGGTGAGATAGCTCTGGCCAGGCTGAGGCAGGAGGATTGTGAACTTCAAGGCAGTCTGGGATGTACTGCAAGAACCCGACTCAAAAATCAACAAAAGCTTACAAGTCTTTAGGTTATCTCAGAAGATCGTAGTAGCCCACTGGGGTCTCCATACCTCAGCTGCAGAGTGGCCATTTACAGGGAAATGTGCAGGGCCCCGCTGTGGACAGTGGGGTCTCCTCATCATCGGGTAGAACTTCACCCTCAGCTAGGACGCTATCTCCATCAGGTCCCCAGAACCCAGCAAAACATCGGTCCTGGGCAGCAGCGAGGATGCCATTGAGCCTGTGTCCCCACCAGAGGGCATGACTGAGCCAGGACATGCTCGGAGCACTGCGTACCCACTGCTGTATCGAGACGGGGAACAGGGCGAGCCCAGGTACCCATAGCACAAATCCGCGCTTAGAGATGGTGGTGTCAGTTCCATGTACACCCAAGGCCTCGGCCCTCCCATATGGAGGCCATTAATCCCTCACAGCTCAGCGGGCTGATAGACCTTCAGGGGCCTTCAGTTGCAGCACCCTGTGTCTGGCATCCTGGTGCCTGGCATCCCTGTGTCTGGGATCTCAGCCTGAGCCATGCCCTGTTTTATCACTTGCTGGTGATCTGGGAATGAACTAAGTTGAACCAGACTGGGTGGGGGTGGACATGGACTTCAGGGAGGGTGTGACCTGCACCTGTCCAGTTCCCTGGGGATTCTTGTGTCAGATCTAGCAATAAGGCATTGCTGGGGGCAATTCACAGCGTACCTGGGATGGGAACCAGCTGGTCCTTAGCACCTCACGGTAGCTCAAGTGGTGAGCTCCCTGTTGCTAAAGGTCACAATGCCCAGCCTGCTGACCCTGGTGTCTCCTGCTCCCTGCAGGATGGGCTCTAAGTCTCCAGGCAACACCAGCCAGCCGCCAGCCTTCTTCAGTAAGCTGACTGAGAGCAACTCCGCCATGGTGAAGTCGAAGAAGCAGGAGATCAACAAGAAACTCAACACCCACAACCGGAACGAGCCAGAATACAGTAAGGGGAAGCCAGGGCTAGAGCAGGCACCGGGAGGGAGATAGTACTCTTAAACCTTACCATGGAAGAGCCCAACGTTCTGCCAGTTGGTACTAACTGACAACAGCATATAGCACTTTGGTAATGCCCTGCACACAGTAGGTGCACAGGGAAAGCTGTAGAGACAGCCCTGTGCTGGGTGCTGAGGAGCACAGCACACTACTCCAGGTTCATGCTGCAGACCCGGTGCCTTTCACCACGGCTGATGTGGGTGGACAAGGACTCATGTCCTTAGCGCAGGGTCACATGGGCCATATGCTTACAAGAATGCACCGGAAAGCAACACATGACAGCTTTGCACTGTCCCCTCCCCAGGGTGGCCTGGACAGACAGGCAAGGTTCTTCCTTTCTGGAGTATAGAAGCCCTCACAGGTAACAGAGGCCTAAGGTAGTGACCAACCGCCTGAGTAAACCTGGAGCATCAGGTGCCTGGTTGTGCCCAGACATTCAACTCAGACTGTACGGGGGACAAGCAGGGGTGCAGATCTCCTAGGACCTGTGAGCTCAGCCCTTCCCCACCTTGTTACCCTGCTCTAGATATTGGCCAGCCTGGGACGGAAATCTTCAACATGCCCGCCATCACTGGAGCAGGTAACCCTCCTGTGTGTCCGCATGGCAAACTCCCTTCCCCAGTGCTGACTTGGGGACAAGGAGCCTTAGCCTCTCCCTGGTCTCAGTGGACCCAGAATGACACAGATGGGCAGCCTCCACTGCCTAGGGTCCTCCCTACATGAGGAGTGCCCAAGGTTTGAGGTCAGGGTCCCTCAAGTGGGTGTTAGGTACACCCCGGAAACACTTGGCCAGTTGCTGGGGCTTGGGGCTGGGGCACGTCACCAAGTGTGGACCTGAGGGATTGGCCTTGGGGTACAGAGATTCAGGGTGCCGCAGGCATCTTTCACACTAAAGTCTCTGGCCATTTTCTAAATCAGATGCAGGCAGTAATGTGAGGGAAAAGTGTCAAACTCACGTGCAGTTTGTGGCAGAAGTCTCAGGCTTTCAGTATGGTGCTTGGGGCTTAGAGCATCCGCTTCCCGTGCTTATTATCACGTTGCCCCCTGGGAAAGAAGCTTGTCGTGGGAACAAATGGGCTCGGTGACTGTGTCACAGGGGAAGCTGTGGGGACTTAATCCAGGCCAGAGGAACAGGCAAGGGTCCCTACTTCCTTATTTGTGTGGAGCCTTGGGCCTAGGGAATAAGGTGGCCAGATTAACCCTTGGGGACATTTCCAGAAGACCACAGGACCTGTAAAGGGGATGGGGTAGGATCCTGGCAGGGACAGCCTGGGGCCTTTGCTGAGCCTCAAGCAGAAGGAAACTGACCGAGACAGGAATGTGGTTGGAGATGCGTGTTTCTAGAGTGTGCTAAATCTTGACATAGGTTCTAGACACCTGGGTGTATATGCATATAGATAGGGTAATACAGTGATTTGTGCTAAAACCTAACTTAGTTGTCTCTCTCACACACACACACAGACATCCTCAAACATCGCCCCTTAAATGTTAGTTCTCAAAGACATGTTTCCAGGCCTAGCCAGTGACGTTCAACACCACACCAAAGGTAGATGAGAGAAAAGTTATGGCTGTGCCCAGTGCCATCAGGTCACAAGCTCAACACCACGGAGACAAGGCCCAGGAGCCGTGCTCCATCAGGAAACTCCCCTCTGTCCCCCTTTTCTGTGTTACCTCCTCTCTCTCCCTCTTTATTCTGGATGTAGAGGAGTGGTGGGGTGGGGCTTGTTTATTTAAGGTTGAATTGTGTGTGTGTGTGTGTGTGTGTGTGTGTGTGCGTGCGTGCGTGCGTGCGTGCGCGTGCATTCACCCCTGTTGGAAGTTCAGCTTTTTCTTGGTAACCTTTGCTTAGCACTGTGGGCACATGACCAACATGACCAGCCCTGGCCCGAGCTTGCCTGAAACCCAAGCCGAGGCTGCCAGCAGTCACCCAGTGACTGTCCCTTCCATCCTCAGAAGCCTGGCTAGTTTACAAACCAGAGGCTTGCCAGCCAGCATGTTTGGCCATGTGGCTTTCACAAGGCTCAGGCAGCCTGGAGGTTCACAGGGCATCAGAGACTGGCCAGTGGCATGGGCTAGGAATCCTGCTGATGACGTCGTCATTGTTTGTGGTTTTGTTGGTGGTGGTGATTTGGGTTTTTTTGGTTTTTTGTTTTGTTTCATTTGTTTGGTTTGGAGGGTGGTTGACTCGATTGAGCTTGCCACTGTTTTGTTCTTTTTTCCATCTGGATTTGGAGCAGTTTGTTGATACTTGGGATTGAAGCACTCAACCCAGCAAGTGTCCCGTCCTGTAGTGAGCAACAACACAGCCCTCTTCTCTGAGGGCAGGTCTCCTCGGCAGCCCAGGCTAGCATGGACTGCACTGAACTCCCTCTGTAGACTAAGCTAGCCTCAGAAATAGCTGGGGTTCCAGGCCTACTAATCAGGCTCCAACCCTCAGGAGGCTCCGGAAGCATCCAGTGAGAAGGGGATGCCTGCCTGCCCCAGCATTTACCAGAAGTCCCAGAGCACAATTCGGGGGGGGGGGGAAGGAGGGAGGGAAAGGGAGGAGGAGGGAGGGAGAGAGAGAGAGAGAGAGAGAGAGAGAGAGAGAGAGAGAGAGAGAGAGAGAACCAGAGAGGCTTTGCAGAGGCTCAGTGGAGTCTGCAAACATCTTCTAAGGCCACTTTGTTGATTTGACCACTCTGTCCTTGTCATGGGGCCGGGCCAGCCAGGGCTGGAGTGACCCTTCACCTGTCCAGTGCTGTCCTGTCCTTGCACGCACATAACTGCATGGCTGTGACCCCCACCCCACCCCACCCCTTGTGCCCAGCTCTCTACCTTTCTCTGGCTCCTGTGGGGGAGACATGGGGCAGGGGAGGCAAGCCTAGTTCAGGGGGATCAGGCAGGCTGAGGTCCCTAACCCCTTGAGGAAAAGGGGACAGCAGGGGGGTCCTATCTTTGGTCACCTTCCTCCTCCACATCCCTTCCTAGAATCTACCCACCAGAAGACCCCAGCTGGACTTCTGTCCCCTGTCCCAGCACCTAGCTCCAGCTTGACTCAATACCACAGCCTTCTTCCCTTGCCCGCCCCTTGGGCCATCCACGTGGAGTCAAAATTTTAAAAATAGCCTCAGTTGGGATTGGAGTATAGAATAGGAATAGAGCTGGGGACCCTCTAGCCACCCCAGAGCCCCTCCCTGGAACAGCCATGAGCTGCAGGGACAGTCAGGAACCCCATCAGCACCCAACAGAAAGGCGGGCTGGAGGGATGAACGATGCTCGGCAGATGTGTGCTCACTGTGTCTCTCTCTCTCTCCCTCTCTCTCTCTCTCTCTCTCCTCCCTCCTCCCTCCTCATTCTATCTCTCGTAACCCTCTGGCTCCCCGGCCCCCGCCCCCCTGTGTGTCTGTCTGTCTCTCTCCCAGGCCTTATGACCTGTAGAAGCCAGGCGGTGCAAGAACACGCCAGCACCAACATGGGGCTAGAGGCCATTATTAGAAAGGCACTCATGGGTAAATATGATCAGTGGGAAGAGCCCCCGCCGCTCGGCGCCAATGCTTTTAACCCTCTGAATGCCAGCGCCAGTCTGCCCGCTGCTGCTATGCCCATAACCACTGCTGACGGACGGAGTGACCACGCACTCACCTCGCCAGGTCTGCAGGCCTGCCCCCTGCCCGCCCGCCCGCCCACCCGGCTGTGTCCCTCCTTATCCCGGTGTCGTTAATCCTCTCACCTTCCCCCCCTCAAGCTTGGGAGCCTGTGACCTTATTTTTGTGCGTTTGACATCTAGTTTGCTAATCTAAAGCTGGTCTGACACCCCATGTTGCGGAGGGCGCCCCCCCTTTTACCCCCAGCACTGCTGCTTTTCCCGTGCTCACATCACTCCCCACATCCTCCCCTGCTGTGTGGACAGGGATGACAGCGGCCAGGCCCACCATACTGTGGCCAGGGCCTCTGGGAAGAGTCTAGTGTGGGCGTGACCCCTTGAAGGCCAGACAGCACAGCTCCCCACTCTTCCAATGTCCGTCAGCACTTGTTGTTTCCAAGCAGAGACACAAGCAAAGAGGTGCCCTGCTGTCCCCTTCTAGGGTCAGGCCAGCCCCGGTCTGGCGCTCTCAGCAGAGGCCTTCAGTCCGGCATAGTTGAGTGCTGTCTTGGGCAATGCCTGTCATCCAGCCAAGATCTGACATTCCTCAGTGAGGGGTACAGTCCTGCTGGGAGCACCTAAGGGAATAGTCATCAATCTCTCTCATAGTGAATGTTCATGCCTTTCTTCACACCAAGGGCTGGCTCTGGCCATCTGGTAGACCTCTTAGCCTCCTGGCTCAGGGTTTCTCACACTAGGTTTCTGTCTTGGGGGCCCTAGGAGGCAGGTGGCTCCCCAAGGCAGAATCAGCCCCACTGCCCCTCCTCAGTGCTGGTGTGGGTGTCCTACTGTCAACCCCGTCTGACTTGGCCCCTTCCCACTTTGTCCCCTGCAGGTGGAGGTGGGAAAGCCAAGGTCTCTGGCAGACCTAGCAGCCGAAAAGCCAAGTCGCCAGCACCAGGCCTAGCGTCCGGAGACCGACCCCCTTCTGTCTCCTCAGTACACTCAGAGGGGGACTGCAATCGCCGAACACCACTCACCAACCGTGTGTGGGAGGACCGGCCCTCATCTGCAGGTGGGTATCAGCTAGGAGTAGAGATGTATCCAGGGGTTGGGGGTTACCTGGGCTACCCAAGAAAGAAGGTCCCTGATCACCACTTAGCAAGGAGGATATAGGAAGAAACCTATCAGAGGGTCCTGTGTAGCTGGCCAGACCTTCCAGGCATGGCTCGTCATACAGGGGAGGCTGGCAGCCTTTCTTGCCTGTCAGGCACTGTAGGATTTTGACAGGACAGTAAAGGCAGTAGAAGACAGGACAGAGGGAGAGCGGAAAGGTTTTACTGGAGTCCAGTCAAACGGTGGTAGGGCTGTCGAGCACAGAGGCAAAGGGAGGAGGCCGGTTTTGAGAAACTCCAGAGTTAGAGGTCCTGGCCCAAGAGACCCAGGCTCTGGTTTCTTATATGGAAGACGGGTCCTGAGGTGCCTACGTGTAGCGGCTTGCAGAGCCTCCTGCAGCACTCTCCCATCTTTCTCGCAGGGTCCACGCCATTCCCCTACAACCCTTTGATTATGAGGCTACAGGCAGGTGTCATGGCCTCCCCGCCCCCACCTGGCCTTGCGGCAGGCAGCGGGCCCCTAGCTGGTCCCCACCACGCCTGGGATGAGGAGCCCAAGCCACTGCTGTGTTCACAGTATGAGACACTCTCGGACAGCGAGTGACCACGGATTGGGGGGGAGCGGTGCCAGGTCCCCGCACAAGGCAGAAGCAGCCCAGCATGGAGCAGACAGCTGCTGACTCCCGAGACTGAGGAAGGAGCCCCTGAGTCTGCCTGCGCGTCCATCCGTCCGTCCGTCCACTCATCTGTCCATCCAGAGCTGGCATCCTGCCTGTCTAAAGCCTTAACTAAGACTCCCACCCCGGGCTGGCCCTGCGCAGTGACCTTACACTCAGGGGATGTTTACCTGGTGCTCGAGAGGGGAGTGGACAGGAGGGGAGGGACAGCGGGCCAGGAGGGGGGGGGACAGCAATCGTGTGTCAGTCGCACTCGTGCATCTGGGGCAGCGGGGACCCACCACAGGCTGACCAGGCACCTCCATGCCACCGCCTCGCCCCTTACCGCATTTGGAACCAAAGTCTAAGCTGAACTCTCGCGTGGTCCTGCCCCTCCCTCTGCCCCCAGCCCGCTTGCGCTCTGGACAGACAGACGTTCCCAGCTTATCCTGCCCTAATGCTGTCATCATCGCAGTCTCCAAAGGCCACCCAGCCCACAAGACTGGGAGCCCATCAGACCAGGTGGGTGCACAAGGGGCCAGGCCTGGCCTGGGGCACGGATGCTTGCAGGAACTGGACCGTTTCCCGGCCTGTTGCTGTGGCAACGGGAGGGAAGGCACGTGTAAATGGTGTTGGCTTACAGGGTATATTTTTGATACCTTCAATGAGTTAATTCAGACGTCTCACACAAGGAAGGACTCGCCCGTGTTTCTGCCGCTGTGCTTTGGTCTCTACCTACTGTTTCAGAGGCACGTGCCAGCCAAGGCGGTGGCCCCACCATACGCAGGACTTGGGGGTCAGGGGCTCCGGCACACGGCACTGTGCCCTTCCCCCCCACCCCCTTCCTTGGGCAAAATGGACTTGATGCGTATTCTGTGGCCGCTCTCTGTGCACGGCGGCATTCTGTCATTTACACATGTTGTTCCAATTAGAAAGCAAATATACTCAAGTGACAACGTTTCTACTCTGCTTCTCACTGGGCAGCAGGCAGCCACAGGAGTCAAGGGGAGTGTTCCTTAAAGTCAGCACTGAGCAGTGAACATTGACCCCTAAGTACAGTGCCACCAGAGGGCATCCTGCATGCACACGTATGAGGAAGCCACCAGGTACTTGTGTCGTCGATACCTTGCTGGATGTTCACACCGGTGGGGGACCCATTGGTCATTCACACCAGTGGTCATCGTACAGGGGTGTTCACACTTGTTGGGGAAGCCAGCCAGTACCTGTATTATACGGTGACTATGTGGAGGTGTTCATACCCGTGGAAAAGGGTCCTGGGCATTCACCCTTGTCACAGGAGAGTAGTCATTGCATTCTTCACGGTGACAGTGTGTGGTACTTACGGGGTGAAGATTACTGTCTCGTAGTAGGCATTGGGGTCCCTGCCTGTGGCTTAGCCTCTCCTGTTCTTTCTTGTGGGTGTAAATTTCCGCCAGTCACACCCACAGTGTGCCCTTCCCCCCCACAGTGAGGGTGTCCTGGGGACTCTTGCTTCTTGCTCTGCACTGTTTTGATCC
The DNA here is from genome assembly GCF_000001635.26 of Mus musculus. Taxonomy (NCBI): domain Eukaryota; kingdom Metazoa; phylum Chordata; class Mammalia; order Rodentia; family Muridae; genus Mus; species Mus musculus. The sequence goes on along the minus strand of NC_000071.6, from coordinate 125,016,597 downwards.
TGCCTGTTGTGTCAGCGGTAAGTATTCTTGAACCTGACCGAAATGGCCACACCTACCTCTTTGGGTTTGATCTAAGAAACTCCAACAGAGCCCTGCTGCCACCTTGGTGCCTGTTGTAATCAGGGTTCTCTAGAGCAGTGGCTCTCAACCTTTCTGTTCCTGTGACCCTTGAATACAGTTCCTCGCGTTGTGGTGACCCCCTGACCATAGATTTCATTGCTACTTCATAACTGGTTTTGCTACTGTTGTGAATCATAGCATAAATATCTGATATGCAGGATAGTTGATATATGTCACCCCTATGAAAGGGCTGCCTCTAAGGGGTTGCAACCCACAGGTTGAGAACCATTGCTCAGGAATTTGTGTGTTACACATACATACGTGTGTATATGTGTATATATACGTATGTGTATATATGTGTATTTGTATATATACAAACATATACATACGTGTATGTATGTGTATATACATATGTGTATAGCAGAATTTATTAAGAATAAGCTTTTTAAAATATTTGTTTTATTTATATTTCACATGTGTTATAATGTTTGGTCTTTGTGTATATCTGCACCACAGTGCTTGCCTGGTATCTGCAGAGCTCAGACTAGAGACAGGTGCTCGTGAGCCACCAATGTGGGTGCCAGGAACTGAACCCTGGGTCTTCTGGAAGGGCACCCCCGAACACATCTCTCCAGCTCCTTGAGTGAGCTTTAAAATAGTAACACAGCCAAGCCCCACCCACGATGCTGAGAACAGTTTGTGTGGTCCTTGGACCTGAGTGCCTCAGAGTTGTCCCAGAACAGCTTGCCTCTCACTGCAAGGCGATGACCCTTAAGTCACTGAGTAAGAGTGCCAATCTGGCACCTGGAAGCTCAGAAGGTTTCTAGAGAGCCGCTGGTCCCCAGGCCGCCAGGAAAGCTTAGCCTGGCTGTACCGTCAGCCATGGGGTTAGCAGTGCTATCAATGAGGCAGAGCCGCTCTGAGTGAAGGGCGAGGTGATCGCCTTCCTGGCAGTTCCTTTTGTACCTGGCTGCTGCCTGAAGGTGCTGCCCACAATCCAGGTGTGCCTTCCCACATCAAAACCGTTGGGACAGCTCTTCAGGTGAGGCTCCCTTACCTCATTTGTGACAGGGTGACATTTAAACCAACTCTCGAAGCAGGGCTGAGAGGGCTTCCAGTCTTTGCACTGAGTCAGTTGATCTGCTCCATCCTGGGGCCTGGGGCCCCTCTACATCCATCCATACCCATCTGTACATGTTGTGACACCCCAGCCTGCTGTCCCCAGTCTGCCACCTGGCTCCAGAGCTGGTTTGACAGTTGGTCCACAAAGGCCTGGGCTGAACTCACTTGGCCTTACCCCGCTGCCAGGTGGCTGGTTTAGTGCCCTCAGAGGCCAGCCATTCAAAGAGAGGGGTGTGGGAAGCAACCAGGCAGGCCCGTACCAGAGTCTTCATCTGGCAGTCATACTCTTTCTGCCAAGGTTCCTGCCTTGCACTCATCCTTAGCTCCTAGCCTGGGCAGCCAGGGAGGGATGCCATGGCAGAGGGTCCCAAGTCTCTGGAATGAAACCCACCTTGGCTCTGCTGGGAGGTGGCTGCTGGGTCTGATAAAGGAAAGGAGATCTGAAGCAGCCATAGGCAGGAGTCTGATCATGAAGGCTCTGGTGGAGGTATGTATCTCCCAAGAACAACCTCCCCAGCCGCCTGAAATATCTGAGCTAGAGTGTGGAGAGACATTTGCATCCTCCAGGGAGTCCCAAGCTGCCCCGAGTCTGTCCTGTGAACTGTCAGGAGCAGACATGAGCTGAAACCTGGAGACCACCAGGCAGGTCTGTACCAGGCTGGCTTGGAGGGGCTCGACCTTCATCCAGACTGCAATACAAAAGCTAGCAGCCAGGGGGTGCTGTGGGCCTCATCTTGGACACAGCCAGCTCCACCTGGACGGTCAGGTTGCTTTGCTACACCGGTTCACGGTGTGGTGACCCTCGGCTGCCACCAGACAGGAGCTGGTTTGAGCTACCCCATTGTCTCCTCCAGCCGCATCTCTACCTCTCAGATATGAAACCCATGTCTCCCTTGATACTTCCTGAGGCCTAGACCATGACAGAGATGTGGAGACAGAGCTTGTACCTTTGGAGGGTTTCTTCTGTCCCCTAGCTGTAACCAGCCTGTCCTCGCTCCACCTTTAAAATGGAGGCACATGTGACTTCTCTCACCCTTGCCTCCCAGGAAGACACCTGGCTACACTGCAACGTCCAGCCGTGGTCCACCCTTCTCTAAGAACACCCAAGCTCGTTCCTCTTGGTCTCTTAATACAGAGAGAGCTAGTCCTGCATCAAGCCACATACCCCTCCCCCCTAGGAGACCCCTCCCCCCTAGGAGAGCTCTGCCCACCGATCAGATACACACTGATCCCCTACCTAGGCTTGATTCGGAAACAACACAGACCATGTCAGTCAAGGAGGACTTCCTAGAAGTGGCAGCCTTCAAAAGACAGGTTGTGGGGACACAGCTTGTGCTAGACTCTTGAAAGCCAGGGTGGGGACAAGGGATCTGTGAGAAAAGGCATGGCTGGCTTTCTAATATTGAAGCAGGTTGGGCTTGCAAAGAGAAAGAGGAGGGTGGAGAGAGAGTGTAGACCACTCTACAAGGTGGATCAGGGAGGCTCAAGGGCAAGGGTTGTGGTAAGAGGCCCTTCAGCGGCCAGTGGAGCTCTGGGGTCTCTCCACCAGCCTTGCCAGTCTATGGTAGTGGTGGCCACCTCAGCTCTCTCCTGGCTGTGGACAAGCTACATTACAAGGTGTACAGGTTGCTAGGAGCTTGAGGGAAGAAAGCCATGCATGGCACATGTGGAAGGACACACGTCCCTCATCCTTGGCAGCTAGTCCAGGGATCTGAGACATGGCCAACAAAAGAACCTCAGGAAGTGGGGACAGAGTCTCCAGGGAGCTGTGGGGACCCAGCTGTGGCTGCCACCAGGATCTCGAGTCCCTAGCCCACACTCTTCCTGGGCACTCCCCACCCCCCACCACTCCTTTTGGGGATGTTGTGACTGACGATAGGGTGAGTGAACCAGGGCCAGGCTCCAGACCAAGGTTCTCTGCTACCCAGGGAGACGGTGAGGTGTCCAGAGGGCCAGGGCACAAGCCTGGCTGATGAGAAAGGGCATTCATCACGTTTACTGCGGGCACGAGTACTACAGATTCTTTCACACATTTTGCAGCATAAAGCAGCACAAGCCAAGCATGGTGGCACGCGCCTTTAATCCCAGCACACAGGAGGCAGAGGTAGATGGAGCTCTGTGAATTCAAGGCCAGCTTGGTCTACAGAGTGAATTTCAAGACAGCTAAGGCTGATGTCGTAAATCCTGTCTCAAAAATAACAAAAAAAGGGTACCTAGGCACCTTGTGATTACTGTAAGCCTTACTACCCTGTGGGCAGGAACCACTCTGGGGATATTACAGGGTCTTCTGTGCCTGGTACTGGAGGGCTAGGCAAAAGCTCATTTGACACAAAGCACCCTAGGGCAGGGCAGCAGGGAACATGGCCTTAGGGTGGCCAGCCCCCAAGGAGTGGGACTGGATCCGCTCCCACCTGGCACCTCATTCTCCCGATCTCTAGGTCCCCTGGATAACCACAGGGCAGGTGAACTGCTGAGGGGTATACTTGGGGTATACCTGGGGTATAGTTAGGGTATTGTGCTTTACACGCCCCTGCCTTTGTTCCCTCATTGGGGGGCTTTCCCAAGCTCTGCACATTGTAGTTGGCAGCCTGGTGACCCTATATTCTCAAACAGGTAAGAGCCCTCTGAGTGGGAAGCCAGTTGGGCTTATGACTATAGATTGGTGATCGGGCCCTTGCCTGGCACATGTGAGGCTTTTGGGGCAAGAGGCAGGAGGCTGGCATACATGGAGATCTCTAGTTCTTCCTTGTCTCCCAGGAGCAGGGAAGCCGGGCTCCCTTAGATACTAATGCCAGGTGGGAAAAAAGTGGGTCCAGGCATATCCAGCTCCCCCCCCCCCCAGGGGCATCTCAGAAACAGAGAGCATCCTGGCTGTGTGGGTATATTTTATTAAGATAATTCACTAATTTCTTAGGCTGTTCTTTTAACCAGGGAGCACCTCAGATAAGCTAATAGATGAACAGAAATCTATCAGTCATTTAGGTTCTGTTTGCCCCACAAAGAATGTCCCTTCCCTCTGGGCCACCACAGCGGCAGTAGGTAGGTTTCTAGCTACTGGACAATTGAGACAAAGGGACATCTCCACCTCTAAAGTAGACTCGGGGACTCATTTTAGCCTGGGCACCATGGGACAGCACCAGGTTGTGGGAAACTGGTGTAACTGTAGGATCCATCCTAAGCAAGAACGGGAGGCCAAGAAAAACAGACTCCGCTTCTCTTGGGGTTCTGAGCCCTGCCATAGGCTCAAGTCCAGAGTCAGCCATAGGCAGTTATTGGCCGTGTCCCCTCATTTGCTTTGACGCCTCCCAGGGCACCTGCCAGAGAGCTTTGAGGCTCAAGAGTTCTAAGCTAGTCTGGAATGCGTCTTGTGGGGCACATGTGGGCCGCCCTGGAGGGCTGCGCCCTGCACAGCAGACAATGTGTTCTGGGTACCCCCAGCCTTTGCCATCTCAGGTCAAGGTAAAGTTAGCTCAACCCCTCCGCACGCACCTGCGGTTCTCAGCTGGAATGAGCGTTTTTTTTTTTTTTTTAATGGCCTATTTTGGAAACAAGCCTCTCCAAGAATGAGGTTTCGAGCCAGGCCATGGCTGAGTGCCCTGTGCTACATAGGGCCATCTTTGCCTCAAGGGCACACCAGGACATGTTTGGCCCTGCCCTTAAGGCCATAGAGCCTCTAAAGGCTAATGAAAGATGCATTCACAGACTCCTCTAGGCTGGAGCTCCGGCACAGCCAGCCTAACCTGTGGTGGTAGCCGGGCCATCTTTCCTGAACCTCTCCCACACTCAGGTCCTCCTCAGAGACTGGACTCCTCAGAGTACATCAGGACAGCTGGGACCGGGCGTAGGGTCCCCGCACCGCCGCAGCTGCAGGCTGGAGGAGTACCAGTGCCGAGGCTGGCCGAGGCTGCAGTGCAGGGTGGTGCGGAAGGAGCTGCGGGCCAGTTTGGGGAAGATGATGGCGGTGCTCCCGAACCGCAGGGCCCGTGGGCGAGGCTCCAGGGTCAGCTGGCTGCGGTAGCTCCGCCAGGTGCAGTTGGGCGCCGCCACTATGGTCTCACTGTAGGCCGTGACCGTGGGCACTGGAGCGTAGAAGATCTTGTCTCGGAAGTATCTCTCTGAGGCGTAGGTGATCTCAGAGTTGCAGCTGGGGAGGGCAATAACAAAGGGGGTGAGTTGCCCGCCACGCCACCCTCAGTGGCTAGCCTTCTCGACCTTGAATCCCCAGCTGGGGGACTGATGAGATGGCTCAGAGGTTAAGAGCACCGACTATTCTTTCAGAGGTCCTGCGTTCAATTCCCAGCAACCACATGATGGCTCACAACCATCCGTAATGAGAAACAAATAAAAAAAAAATGTGGGCCAGAGTGAGCGGGAGACAGGAAGAGGGAAGGGGAGGGATCCCAGCTGGGAGACTAAAGAGTGACACACAGCACAGACCGCTGGACCCTAAATTGGGGAGAGAGACAAGAAAGGATTGATCGGGATGATAGGTGTTTTTGGGTGGTGGCTTTGTGGCAGTGGATTGTGACCACAGAGGAATATGTGTGGTGTTGGAGCATATTTCAGTATTCGGGGGCCAACGATGTTAAAAGGTCATGTGGGAGAGCAGAGCGAGTGCCCCCCCTAAAGTCTACTCCCAACTTTACCAGAAGAAAGCCTATTGAAAGTCCCCACAGCCCCTCCTGGTGGGTGGCTCCCTCTTCAGAAGGACAAGTGAGTGACATCAGTGCCACTTCCATGGTTTCTGACTTGATACCAAGCAGAGGACACAGCACCAGGGAGTATGAGTTGAGGCCCCAGCTGGCTGGCTGCGCACAGCCAGACATGACCCCCGCCTCCCTCCAGCTAGGTGAGACCTGTCTTACACCTTGCACCCAGCTCCCCAGCACACTCCCTGAGCTGGGACCCACCCACCTCGCTCTTGGCCTACTTACCGGATTTCATGTGCGGGTTCTGGGTCCACCTCGATGCTCTCCCCAAAGAACACAGGCAGCAACCGTGACCTCATCTCCAGAGCTGGGGGAGTTTGGAAGAGGGAAGGAGCCTAGGAGGAGACATGGCAGAGGCGAGGGGAATATCTATTTGCATATTACCCACAGTACTGAGGATGGGAGTGGGGAGGCAGACAGACATGTGTACCCACATGCCTGTGCATGACCCTGTGAGGGCGGGGCATGACCGTCTTCATGCACCAGCACCCTAGGTGAGATTAATGTAAACTGTCTGAGTCAGGTGGAGGCACCTGTCTCCCATGGGACGCCATGCAGCCTCAGGATCCAGAGACATCAGCACTGATCCATGCCACCAACCTCCCAGCTGAGGTGCTTATGGAAATTAACACTAGAGAGGCTGTTTGTGGATTGGTGTTTCCCCCAAATGCACCAGGTAAGTCTGCTGGTTCGCTACTGTACCCTGGGCACAGCACCAGGTCCCATGTGGCCTTAGAGGAGGAAGGATGTGAACAGGGACGAAGGCTTTAGATGTATGCATTTGGATGCATATCCCCTGCCCACTGCTCCTCTTTGGCTTATGGGCTCAGTGTCTTCGCTCAGGCATTAGAATGCTTGCCTACCATGCATTAGGCCCCTACTTCCAGAACCCCATAAACAGGGGCCGGCAAGCCCAGCAGGCAGAAGGTACAATCAGGAGAATTGGAA
>NC_000071.6:124631719-124647758 GCF_000001635.26 Mus musculus | reverse complement strand
CCAACAGCCAGGGTATGCTCACCTGTATGTTCACACAGGTGAGCTAAATGCCTTCAGCAACAGGAAGAAACCCAGCTTCACTCAGCCAGAGCCAGAGCTGGGGCAATCCTTCTGGAAGACCGACAAGACGCTAAGTATGTGGCTAAGCACGGACTGTCCTAGAAAGCACCTGACCAACCGAGAACCAGCCAACAAACCAAGATGCGTGCCGGCGAGAGAATCCGGTCATAAAACAGAGCCGTTTACTCAGCAGAGAGAACACCACACGATCTGCTGTCTAGAGGGAACCAACGCTAAGGAGCTGTCTGTCGTCCGCCATCCTCTGCACTCGCCTGAGCAACTGCAGGCCAAGCAAAATGGTTCTTTAGACGTTAAGAAAAAAGAGAGGTGAGTTTAATTTTAAAAGGCAAGAGGAAAAGAAAGGCTGCCTATGCCTATGCCTGTGCCTGTGCCCGTGCCTGTGCCTGTGCCTACCCCTACACCGATTCCTAACCGGCCAGTGTCAGAGATAGGAGAAAACTGAAGCAGTGCCCAGAGGGAGGGACTGTCTCTTGACTCCTGACTCTTTCTTCCTGCTGTGCATTGCTGTGCGTTGTTGTTATCTATGTGAGGGCTTCAGACCCATAGAACTGGAGTTATAGACAGCTGTGAGCCACCATGTGGGTGCTGGGAATTGAACCCAGGTCCTCTGGAAGAGCAACCAGTGCTCTTACTGTGGAGCCATCTCTCCAGCTCTAGGAGACCCACTCTTCAAAGCTGTAGTCTGAGAGCAGTGTTGGCAAGCCCTCCCAGAACTCTAAAACACTTTTTCTGTTTTTTGAGACAAGGCCTCAAACTGACCTCCAGCTCTCCTCAGCTTCCCTAGGCTTGGAGTCACAAGTGTGCCATACCCTGTGGCATACTATGTCCTCGAGAGGGTCCTAATGGGGCAGGGAGCCTTACCGAGCCTTCCTCCAGTGCTCTGCGCAAGCCTGGCAGGTCCACCTCGGGGCACCAGACCTCAGCTATGAGGCACTTGTTGGTGACGTCAAAGCTGCACATGTTGAGCATGTGGTAGATGGCCTTCATCTTCCTCACCTGGACCACACGGCTGCACACGGACTCGGCAGCTTTGCAGAGCACTTGCCGCAGATAGTCCTCCGTTTTGTGCAGCACCTGTGGGAGCAAGCACAGGCTTTGCGGCTACACTCACAGTTCTCTGCCACCGCAGCAAGGCCACAAATGGTCAGAGACAGCCAGCTCACAAGCGAACATACTAGCAGCCTCCAAGAACAGAGCCCAAGGGCACTGAAGAGCTCAGACATCCTGTGAGGGGTGGCCAGACAGAAGGGTGGCCTGACTGATGACCCTCCCCTCCCCTCGTCCTGACCTAGCTCTGATACCCCTGAAAGCCACTAATCCCACTCCCAGCCCTGAAGTTTCCATGTGTGAAAATCTTCCTGTCAGTGCTACCGAGACTCCTCAGTGACGCCAAGAGAAACTCAAACCCTAAATAGGCAGGCGGGACGGCCCCCACCACACCAGCTTGTCTTCACTGGCCAAAGGATGATCTGGCATACCAGAGAGACACAAAGGGCTTTTCCCTTCACTGCTCCCTGGGCTTGTAACTGCAAAACAGATGCTCCAGGGGCAGGAGTGCATGGTGACTGTCCACAACCAGACACCCGGTTGACAGAGAAAGCAGATGGCTTCCCAATGTCCCCAGCCCTGGCTTACTCACCGTGTAAAGGTCTTGGATCCGAGTATTGAGCCCCTCCTGAATCTCCCTGCGCTCCTCAGCCGTGTTTGGATACGGGTAGATGTGGCAGTGGTAACTAGAGGACAGACTTCAACAGTCAGAGGAGCAAGAAGGGCTGCTTCTAAGGCAAGGCCCAGATTCTACTCATGCCAGGCACAGCACCTCCAGCACCAGGCAGGGCAAAGATACAGCCACAGCCACCTTGGGGAAGGCCTTGCATGCAACTTAGAGGACATACAGTAAGTGGATCCCAAAACACTCTCAGATCCAAACCCACCGTGACTCCAGGAAGCCCGGTCCCAATCTGACCTTCCTGAAATGCACCTGAGGTTAAGAACCACCAAGCAGGCTGAGAGCACACCTTAAAACGATGCCAGGATGGTGGTGGCACAACCTGCAATCCAGTACTCAGGAGGCAGAGGCAGGAGGACTGTACGCTCAAGCTGGCTACTGTTTCAGGGTTGACACTCTTTAGGCTAAGCTGTCCTGCAGGACCCCCATCCTCAGACACACAGACAAGAAACTGCAGTCGCCCTACACTGCCTGCTGAGCTGTGCCTTTCCCTTCTGCAGGGGGCACTTGGAAACACCCTCTGGGCCCTGTCCTGCAGCAGCCTGGCAAAGGGACTTCACTGAGCAGGTGTGGCTTTCTTTCTCATACTAAACATATCTACTGCAAAGATACAAGCTGGAGCTGGAGAGAGAGAGGACCTGGCTTCAGTTCATAGTTTGAGCCACCCACATCCCATAATTTCCACTCCAGGGGATCCAATACCCAAGAGTAGGTAATTACAGACTGTATCAAGTTGACAGTTTAACTAGCTAACTAACTAACTAGTATACCTAACAAGTCCTAAATGCAATAAATAAACAAAAGAATCAGAAGCCTGGCATAGCTCAGGTAGAGAACTGCCCAGCTCTGAGAGGGCCTAGGTTCCGGAAGAAATAAGGCAGGAAAGCCTCCTTCCTCACCAGTCACATATCTTCTTAACCTTGTGGCCAATCTGCTCTCCCCAAAAGGAAATCAGGAACACGTACCACTTTATGACTTCACCCTACAAAGACAGACAGAGGAGAGAGCGGTGAGTTCTGTGCACACCCTCAACCCTGGCGGCTCCCACGCTTGCAGACCAAGTTCACTGCCTGGGGCAGTAGGTGCAGTGGCCCTTACTAAAGCATATCCGACTGCAATTCACCTGCTCCCCAGCTGGCAACCATGCCAACTCACAGGCATCTGCAGAGCCATGCCCCTCAGTAAGCGGTGAGCACACTGGGCCACATTCTGCCTTCTCTCCATTCAGCTTTTTATTGTAACTAAGTGCCCTCCCCATCACTGCCACGGCTTTCCTGTGTGTGCTTTTTGTTGATGATGGTGCTGTTTAAATGGCCACTGTGGTGGTTTGAATATGCTTGGCCCAAGGGGTGGCATGATTAGGATGTGTGGCTATGTTGGAGGCATTGTGTCACTGTAGGGGTGGGCTTTGAGACCCTCCTCCTAGCTACCTGGGAGACAGTCTTCTCCTACTGTGGATTTGGAACTTTGGATTTAGAAAGCAGTGGAATCCTTTAAGTGGGACTTAATGGGCTATCCCTGTAGGAATATGGAAGGCTTTGTTGCTGAGGGTGATTTGAACTGTGGAAGCCTGGCTCTACAGGGTTTAGAGGAGAAGAATTTTAATAGACTATTTTGTGATATTCTGATGTAGAATGTGGCCGCTTTTTGCTCTTGTCTGAAGAGTCTAGCTGAGGCTAAGGTAAAGAGATTTATATTAATTGCACTGACAAAGGAAGTCTCAGAAAGGTCCAGCAGAGACTTTGTTCTCTGGTTTGGTCTCATGAAGAGCATGATCAAGCTGGTTAGATGGAGCTAAGAAATTAGTGGTGATTAAGAGGAGACCAGCATCATTGAGGTGAGATCTGAGAAGTGCTTTCTGAGAGCACAGAGGCTGTGTTCCAGAGACCGCCAAGGTTGTACCTCATGCTGCAGCAGGACTTGCTAATGTGTAAGAGTCACCCAGGTGTACTACTGGTTTTGAAGGCATGAAAGGTCATGGAAGGCAGCTGAGGCTGGGCACTGAGAGGCCAGGGAAGGTTCTTGGTCAAGGTGCAGCCCCAGTTGCAGTTTGAGGGCCCAAGACTGAAGGGGTCATACAAAGAAGTTGAGGCTCAGCACCATGGAGGGAACCTATTAGTAGCAGCAGAAGACCACAGCATACCGGAGATGCCAGTACCATGGGATGACCAAGAACAGTAGCAGCAGTGGAGTGGAGTCAACCAGAGCTTAAGAGTGCTACAGAGGGCAGAGCCAAGTGACCCAAGCCCTTTTGAGAAGCCCAGAAGATCGTGTGTGGATCCCAGACATTGAAACAATAAGCTGTTAACACTGAAGTTGTCTTGAAAACCAAGATGTTAGAGGTGCCAGAGCCATGGGACACCAGCCAAGGAGAAGTGTGTTGCAGTCAACAAAGATGAAAGGAGCTGGAGATCTGAAGAGCGCTTTGACATCAGACATGGAGATCCAGAGTTTGGAATCTGCCGAGCTGGCTTTTGGTTTTGTTTTGGTCCAGGATTTCCTTACTATGATGGAATGGTAATGTATATTCTATGATATTTGAGGTATGTGATCTGCTTTTTTATTTTGACTTTATAGGAAAATACAGTTAAGTAATTAAATGAATTTAAGAAAAGACTTTGAACTTTAAACATTGTTGAGACTTCTATAGACTATGGGGACTTTTGAAGTTGGGCTAAATATATTTTGCATTATGCTATGTTTAGGTACGGCCCCCATAGACTAATATGTTTGAACAAGCCTATGGGGGCCAGGGAGTGGAATGTGGTGGTTTAAATATGCTTGGTCCAGGGAGTAGCACTATTAGGACGCATGGCCTTGTGGGAGGAACGATGCCACTGTGGGTGTGGGCTTTGAGACCCTCCTCCTTGCCCCATGGAAGACAGTCTTTTTCTGTTTGCCTTCTGAGCAAGATGTAGAACTCTCAGCTCCTCCTGAACCCTTCCTGCCTGGACGCTGCCATGTTCCCACTTCAATGATAATGGACAGAACCTCTGAACCTGTAAGCCAGCCCCAACTAAATGCTGTCCTTTATGAGAGCTGCCTTGGTCATGGTGTCTGTTCACAGCAGTAAAACCCTGACTAACTAAGACAGCCACCAGAGAACTTATCTAGAACTCAGTGAGAACAGCCTTCTGGAAACTTGTGTTTGAGCCTCGCTCATCACCAGTTACACTATAGTTAAAAAGAGTCAACAATGCACGGTAAACAAGTCAAAGAGAAACACAAACAAGTAAGGACAGGCATGGCTCACTGATGAACAGTGACCAGAGATGCCCCAGAAGCAAGCCCATGCTGCCCCAGGAATGGAAAAACCCCATAATATTTGCCAAGTGTTTACAGTGTCTTTGAACAACACATTTCTGTGAATAAGAAGAATCAGCCAGCATTACAAATGTTCAAAGAATGGATTTCTACGATGCTCAGCTGGGATGTGCAAAACTCACCTCGTATGAATGAGGGCCTGGGCTCAGTCCCCAGCACTGAGAACACAACTGAAGAGTTCTATCTGTTCGTAAAAACTGCTGAGCTGCCAAGGCTGAGAGCAATAAGCCTGAGGGAGCGGTCAGGCTGATGAGACATGATAGGCTAGATGGCGTAAACATTATAGAAAAAGCCAGGTTGGAGGGGCAGTGAGGCAGAGTGTGAGTGGCCACCTTAAACAGGTGGGAAAGAAGGGCCCAGAAAAGAGGACTGTTAAGTGTTGGGGAAACGAAGGTGGAAAGAGCCACATGGACATGTGGAAAGACTGAAGCAAAAGAAAAAGCCCACAAAGAAGCATGCTGGGACAGGGGAAGCCAGCTCAACCTAGACAGAAGGGTATGAGAAGAACAGATGGGGACAGACAGGCCACCACAGGGAATGGGGCCTTCTAATGGAAGTCACTGGAAGATTCTAGAGTGAGACACTCTGGCAGAGCTAGCTGGATGCTGGGATGAGACAAGGGCAAGGCAGGGCAGGGTAATACGGTGGAGTGGGCTACTGAAACCTAGAGGCAAGAAAAGTGCAACCAAAACCCCAACCAGAACGGGCTGAGCACAGGGAAGTGCATGAGCCAGACTCCCTTTGTTCCTGGCCCAATTGTCTGAGTCTGAGGATGGAGTGGCCGAAGACTCTGGGCATCCTGAGGCTGTGGAATGAGCCTTAGACGTGGAGCTGCCACTTCCTGAGATGGGGTCTGGAAGCCCAGCCTTAGGAGAACTGTAGGGCTCAATGTAGGGCTCCAGGAGGTAGGAGCATCTTTGGGTACTCACAAAACGGCATCTGTATACAAGCAAAAGGCCAGCGTGCACACAGGCAGAGACGGCTCTGCAGAAGCAATGCTCCAGCTTCCGCCTCGGACAGGCACTCACCGTTTCAGGGTCCTCCAGGCACTCGTCCAGCTCTGCATAGGTCACAATGGTGTACCCTTTGCAGGCCCGCCACAGCATCCTTTCAAATGCTTCAACTCTGCCTTGCTGAATCAGGCCAGAAACGAATCTGTGAGACAGTGAAGAACCCCGGCGTTAGCGGACTGAGAAGACCTCTATCTCCTGCAGGCTAAGAGGCTGCTGTGAGAGCCATCAAGCAGCAAGATACCTGTGTGCTGGACAAAGGATTGCTGAAGCTGCCTTTCCCATGGCCAGCTGAGTGAGGGGAAAGTTGTAGACTTTCAAGACCAAACCAGATACCCAGCTGCTGTGCCCTCTACACTGACGCAGGCTGTGAAGACCCCATAAATGCCAGTGTGGAAGAGGACAAGCTCCAGATGCCAGCTGGGCGAGGCCACCACAGCCATGACTTCCTGCTCCACAGTCACCTGCTCACAGCTGTGCTTCTCATGGACACGGGAGAAGTCTGACTGCTCTGAGAACACACAGTCACAGCGTAGAAGTCAGCCAGGATTTGGTATTGGTTTCTATCACTTCCAAAAACTAAAAAAAAGTACCAACAAAAACCCTGTTCTAAGAAATACAAAACGGCCCTAGGCCGACAGCACTCCCAGCTGTCTATGAACTTGGCAAGTCTTTCCAAAGGAATACGTCTTTACACCAATCTTCACTGCGCGCCCAAATAAGGAACTGGGGAATATGAAACAAGTATTTTAGCGGGGAAGTGATTCCATTACAGAGCACTTGCCCAGAACATGGCAGGCTCTGGCTTCAAACTCAAGAAACATAGAAAAGAAAAGGAGGGCTGGTAGGACACTTAATGAGTAAAGATGTTTGAGCCACACCCAACCTTACATAGAGGAAAGAGAACCGACTCGGGAAAGCTCTCCTCTGCCCTCCACATGCATAGCAGAGTATGCATGCATCAACCCCCAAACATACACACTAGACAAAAAAGATAAAAAGCTGGAGATGGGAGCCGGGCGTGGTGGCGCACACCTTTAATCCCAGCACTCAGGAGGCAGAGGCAGGTGGATTTCTGAGTTCGAGGCCAGCCTGGTCTACAAAGTGAGTTCCAGGACAGCCAGGACTATACAGAGAAACCCTGCCTCAAAAAAAACAAAAAACAAAACAAAACAAAAAAGCTGGAGATGGCTCAGCAGTTAAGAGCACTAGGTGTTCTAGAGGGCATGGATTCAATTCCCAGTACTCTCGAGGTGGCTCACAATGGGTTGTAAATTCAGTTCCAGGGGTCTGCTGACCTCTGTGAGTCCCAGGCACATTCATGGTATCCAGACATACAAACAAGCAAAACAACATGTACATAATCCTTTTTAGAATTAAAAGTAAAAAAAAAAATCATAAATTTTAAAAAGTAAGTAAAATTTAAAACAAAAGGTCACAAAAGGAAATTATACAAGGAAATGCATTCTCATGGGCTCCCTGGGTCAGGAAAGCGGAAGGGACAGAGCAGTGCCAGCTGTGGTGACAGGCACCTGCCCCTGGGAGGCCGAAGCAGGAGGATCAGAATACCCTCAGCTACACTGTGAGTTTGGGGCCAGCCTGGGCTACATGACATCTTGTCTCAGTTATATTGTGAGTGTAAAGCCAGCCTGGGCTACATGACACCTTGTCTCAGTTACACTGTGAGTTTGAGGCCAGCCTGGGCTACATGACATCTTGTCTCAGCTACACTGTGAGTTTGAGGCCAGCCTGGGCTACATGACACCTTGTCTCAGAGAAAAAGGAAAAAGAGGCTGAGGATAAACAACAAAAGAAACAAAAGGGACAGAGGGCAGGTGCAGCCCCTGGAAGCATCACTTAACACTAGACCCAGTGATCGGCTCATCGGGAGAGGCGCACGCGGCCAGCCTGAGCTTAGTTCCCAGAACCCACGTGGTAAGGGAGCACTGACTTCTGCCATCTGTCCTCCACTTCTGGAAACTCGAGCAAATAAATGTAGGGAAAAATAAAAAACAAGACACACAAACCAACCAAACACCCAGAAGGGACCCCTGTTTGTACCACAGGACTTGGTGCTTCAAAGACCAATTATGGGGTCAACACTGGGGAACATAGACGCAGCTTCTCTCCAACTCAATATACCAAGAGAAGAGGTCCCTTCGGCTTTTAGCTACATCAATGCTGCATGACTAAGTCCAATGTACAGGAGCCCAGTGTTCTCTGAGAGACGATCACTCTGGGCCAATCGCTGTCTGTAAATGGCCCATTCACCCACTCTATGGCCTGCGTCTCCTATTCTACAGGAAGGGCTTGGTGCTCACTGTCACCTACCCCAGCTTGGCGCCCAGCCGCTGCATGCAGCTGTAGTCCAACAGAGAGTCGTTCTCTAAGGCGGGAAACTCTTCATACGTGGGCTCAAACTGAAAAGACACAGAAGCAGGCACACCGTTAACAACAAGCTTCCAGACAAGCCACAGAGGAACCGTACAACCCGGAACAGATGACAACCGAGGCGAAAGTCACGCTGCCAAGCCTGACAGGTGAACAGCTCAAGACACTCACACGAGAGCGGCTGTAAGTGAGGCTGCACCTCGGCTCAAGGAACAATGACTGTATCTAGGGTCACAACTACAGGAAGCGAGCGCAAACGCAGAAGGGATGAACTCTGTCTATCCTGTGCAGTTAGTTCAGGGCGGTGCAGGCTGAGGCTGTAACTGAGATGCAGCGCTCTGTGCATATGGTGATGCTGGCGCATCCACACAAGCATCCCCAGCCCACCAAGCCGGCCTGACACCAGCATGATCCAGTCTTCACTTACGAGGACGCTTTTCTCGCCCTCTCTACTCACAGCCTTTTAGAAAAACAAAGAGGCTTTTTTTCCTTCATAACCATAGAACCTTTTGCTGGGGCTGGAGAGGGCTCGGTGGTTAAGAGCACTTGTGCTCTTTCGGAGGCTCTGGATTCAGTTCCCAGCACCCCACGGCTCCCAGTTCCTGTCTATTAACTCCAGTTCCAGGGTGTCAGATGCCCTCTGTGCCCTCTGTGGGCACTGCACACACTTGGTCCACAGACATATATGTAGGCAAAACACCCACACACCCAAAATAATAAAATACAATAGAGGCCAGAAAGATGGGTTAGGAATACTGACTGCTCTTCCAGAGGATCTGGGTTCGATTCCCGACAGCCACATGGCAGCTCACAACCCTCTCTAACTCACATATGTAGTGTACAGGTATATATGCAGGGAAAACACCCATATACATAAAATAAAACCATTAAAAAATAGTTTTCAAAAACAATTAGCCGGGCGTGGTGGCGCACCCCTTTAATCCCAGCACTTGGGAAGCAGAGGCAGGCGGATTTTTGAATTCGAGGCCAGCCTGGTCTACAAAGTGAGTTCCAGGACAGCCAGGGCTATACAGAGAAACCCTGTTTCAAAAAACCCAAAAAAAAAAAAAAAAAAAAAAAAACAATTAAAGACAAAACCAACCATCTTTTTCTCAACTGTGAACTCAAGGATCTCGTGGCAGGAAGTGGCGTCCCCGCTAAAAGCAGCAGCGCGGGAAGAAGCCTAGGACCCAACCTAAAGCCGAGCAGAGGCTGAGGCGGACCACTTACAACAACGGAATGAGAACACATCCATGCCGAGCACAGCAGCTCCCGGCCCGTAAGCCCAGCACTCGCTCCAATTTCAAGGACAGCCTGGGCTACCAGTGAGACCTGGTCTCAAATTTTAGCAGGGCCTGAGAGATAGCTCAGTTGACAGGGCGCTTGCCTAGTGCGACAACGCCAGCTTTAACTCCAGGACTGGGGAAGCGGAGACATAAGGCTCAGAAGTCCAAAGTCAAGCTGAACAGAGTCCGGGGCCAGCCAGGGCTACACAAGGCTGTCTGGAGAGTAACCATAAAACAACACATGTGAATGAACTGACAACAAAGCCCACAGGCAGCGGTGGTGCACCCTCGGCACGCCCTCTGCCCACACGCACCTCCACATTCCGCTTGAGGAAGGTCTTCGTGACCCTCAGCATGTGGGTGTACTCCACCAGCTCCAACAGGTTCTTCCTCAGCTTCTCCTTGTTCTTGGTGACTTCTCTGAGCTCCACCTCCAGCTTCTGCAGCTGTTCCTGCAATGACACAGCTGCGGTGAGCGCAGGGCTTAGTCTGAGAACGCCCCCACAACCCCGAAGTCACCAGGGGGAAAAAGCCACTGTGCCTGGCAGCAAGCCAGAATGCAAATGTGCTGCAAAGTGTGAGAACTCTCAGGACGGCAAGGTTCACCAGCTCATTTAGTTCATGGTCAACTATCTGCAGACTGCAGGGACCTCAGCTCCTGTAGGCCACACTCGGCCGCCCACCCCAGTCCCAGCTATTGCTCACTTCCTTCAGCGGCTTGCCCACCCCACACACTCCATCTATGTTTCCTTTTGTTTGCAATGGAAACCATCTAAGATCAGCTGCTCAGAACACGTTCTCCTGTCTCCAGCTTAAGAAAGCCTCCACTTGATCCCACCGGACAACTGAGGATATAAGCACTCAAGAAAGGCATCAGGGGTCACAGCCAAGTGTCCTTATCCCTCATACCACTGACACAGAATCTGTAAAACAAACCACTGAGCACTGAGCCAATGCAAACTCATTCAAAACCTTCCATCCTGTTCCCCCTTACTGTGCTCTGCATCATCAAAGCTATCGAAGTCATCGCTGCCAATAATTACGCCATAACCAGGCCACCCAGCCAAAACAGAGGATTGCCACTGCTGTAGGGAGGGTGCCATGCTTGAAATGAGCTCACACACCAAGTGGCTGGCTACTTCCTCCCAGACAGAAGAGCTGGCCACAGAAAGGCCTCAGTAATACCATGGCCACTATTTCAAAAGAGCGATGAAGGACTGCCATATTTTTTCTGAGTGCCAATCCCAACAAGAAGTCTAGAAGGGCCGATGTGCTAGTGCAGGCCTTGAATCCCAGCACTCAGAACCAGAGGCAAACAGATCTCTATGTCTATGAGTTCAAGGCCAACCTGTTCCAAGCTAGCCAGTGTTACATACTGAGACCTTGTCTCAAAACAAAAAGAAAAAAAAAGTCTGGAGTCTCAGACAACACCTTGTGTTCACAGTCAAGGTGGGGTGATGGCGCCATATCCTTCATCCCAACATGCTGACCTCCTACTGGGAGCCTGGAGTGGGAAGGACAGGAAGGCGCAGGCCTGCAGCCCCCAGCACTGGAGCAGGGACAGCTGTGCTAGCATGGCTAATCCCAGAGTGAGCCCTGAAACCTCCCAGGCCACAACAGACACTAAATTCCCCTAAGGCTCCCCCCAACAGCTGTCCACTACAGTCAGACAAAGCTGAGCTACAGGTCACTGAGGGCTTGCTGGCCCACTGTCCTTTGTGTCAGGTCACAGCTCAGGGAAGAGAGGCAGAGAAGGGTCAAGCTCTGTGAAGGTGACCTGGTCACCCTGGAACTTTCGCTGACAGCATCTTCAGGAGCAAGTTACCTGCATTTCTAGGACATGTTTAAGAGGTGGTGCGGGAGGACTGGCCTCTCCTTCAGGCAGGGGAATATCAGCTCTGGTGATTTCCTGCACCAGGTACACTGTGAAAATAAGATGCAGAGTCAGAGAGTCTCACTGTGACCCTTTGCAATCTGAATCCTGGCAGCCCCAACCTACTGTGTGCACAGATTCCGCCTGTCCCTGTCACCGCCTGCATTCACTGGCTAGAGCTACTCAGGTTCTTTCATAACTAAAACCCAGGCTAAAACAGGTTTGGGTACCTCCTCCCATGGAAGGTAGCCAAAGATGTACTGACGGTGTAGACCTGTACCGCACCAGATGCAGTGAACTGGCGCTCCCCACAGAGGTCAGAGTCACAGCAGAGCCAGGCTCCCAGCGAGGCACCAGGCTGTGCTTTGCTCTGCTTTTAGGAGCCTCATTCTACACAACTGACCTGTCCACAAGTGATGTCACTCAGACACATGAACTATTAATATGCAAATATCTAGAGATTCCACATGACTAAATGGTATTGTTAACATTAGGGCTGGAAGCCACGGGAAGTGGTACATGCCTTCAAACCCAACACTTGGGCGGCAGAGACAAGTGGATCTCGTAGTTCAAGGCCGGCCTGGTCTACAGAAATAGTTCCAGGCCAGCCAGGGTTACACAGAGAAATACTCTTGAAAAACAAACAAAAATCTGATAAATAAATACTAGGGCTGGAGAGGTGGTTCAGAGCACTGCTCCTGCAGAGGACCCAGTTCTCAGCATTGTAAGGCAGCTCACAACTGGACCTCAAGTGGACAACAGTTCCAGAAGATCTGATGCCCTCTTCTGGCGTTGTTGGGCACTGCACTTATATGTACATAGCTACACGCTGACACACAGTTAAAAATAATAAATCTTGGGCTGGTGAGATGGCTCAGTGGGTAAGAGCACCCGACTGCTCTTCCAAAGGTTCAGAGTTCAAATCCCAGGAACCACATGGTGGCTCACAACCATCCGTAAAAAGATCTGACTCCCTCTTCTGGAGTGTCTGAAGACAGCTACAGTATACTTACATATAATAAATAAATAAATCTTTAAAAAAAATAATAATAATAATACTAAATCTTTTAAAAATATTATTGTTAATTTAAAATCCTGAACTAAAAGTTCAGGTGGTGTTCAGAGAAATGGCTCAGCACTTAACTGCACGGAGTGAGCCATGAGTGCTCTTCCAGAAGGCCTACGTCCAATCCCCCAGCCCCCACACTGGGCAGCTCACAACCACCTGTAACTCCTGCTCTAGGAGACACCACACACCTCTGTTCTCCACGGGTTTATCTGCACTCATGCACACACACAGACAGACAAACATACACACACACATAATTAAAAGCAATAAAAATAAATCTCTAAAAAAAAAAAAAAAAGGCTTGTCGTCCTACCACATGGGAGAGAGGGCAAGAGGATCAGCAGTCTAAGGTCTGCCTCAGCCACACACTGTGCCTGAATCCAGTCTGGGCTTCATGAGACCCTGACCGCCCCACACCAGGTCCCCCCTCCAGACGAGAAGGAGAAGAAAAATCTCTAGATGAAGGGGACGCCTCACTGAGGACAACTGGCACTGGCAGTCTGTCCTCTTGGGGGCTCTGGCCACCTGTCACCTAGCCGTGTACTAGTGGGTGTCCCGCAGCCACAAACACATCACTAGGTGGACTAGGTAGGTCACTAAAGGAAAACAGGGCAGGAAGGTGGGAGAGGGAAGTGTTTGGAGGGGAGGGGGGGTGTGCAGCTGCAGGAAGACAGTGGTGGTGGTGGGAATAAATATGATCCAGATGCCCTGTATATGTGTACAAAATTTCAAAGAATTAAAAAAAAATCCGTAGTTTGAAAAAACAAAACAACTTGGGGGCTGGAGAGATGGCTCAGCAGTTAAGAGCGCTGACTGCTTTTCCAGAAGTCCCGAGTTCAAATCCTAGCAACCACATGGTAGCTCACAACCATCTGTTTTCAGATCTGACGCCCTCTTCTGGTGTGTCAGAAGAGAGCTACAGTGCATTTACATATAGTAAATAAATAAAAAAAATTTTAAATTTACAAAAAACAAAAAAAACCTAAGTAATGATTAACAGTCAGATATCATTCTAAGATGCTGGAGAGATGGCTCCTCGGTTAAGAGCACTGGCTGCTCTTCCAGAGGTCCTGAGTTCAAATTCCCAGCAACCACATAGTGAGTCACAACCTCTTCTGGCACACAGGTGTACATGTAGTTGGAGCACTCATATACATAAAATAAATAAATAAATAAATCTTTAAAAGAAAAATCATTGAAAAAGCCAAGACTCTCTTACACCCCAACTACTCTGCAGTGCATCTTAGATTTTAGAGATGAGGGAAGCCCCACGCATGGGCTCCTGGGTTGTAAGAGTCAAGCAGGAAGCACCAAACTACCCCATTCACAAAGGAAGCCCTGCAAACACACCAAGTGTTATCAAGCCAGCTGTCAGCCATTTCCTGCCTGTCCTATCCCTAAGTAACAGCTTGGGTTGAGTGGCGAGTATCAGCATGTATACAAGGTACAGGGTTCTTTTTTTTTTTTTTTTTTAAGACAGGCTTCTCTGTATAGCCCTGGCTGTCCTGGAACTCACTCTGTAGACCAGGCTGGCCTCAAACTCAGAAATCCACCTGCCTCTGCCTCCCAATATGGCCTGAATAAGCCATGACACGTCGATACCATGAAATCCTACTCAGCTGCCATCAAAAACAATGAGCCTACAATTGGACAGAACAGGGATCAACTCCCTACCCCCACACAGCATCTCTCTCTCTCTCTCTTTCTTTCTTTCTTTCTTTCTTTCTTTCTTTCTTTCTTCCTTCCTTCCTTCCTTCCTTCCTTCCTTCCTTCCTTCCTTCCTTTCTTTCTTTCTTCTCCTCACCCCAGACAGAGTTTCTCTCTGCAGCCCTGGTTGTCCTAAAACTTAGGCTGTAGACCAGGCTGACCTCGAACTCAGAAATCCGCCTGCCTCTGCCCCCAAGTGCTGAGATTAAAGGCGTGCACCACCACCGCCTGGCTTCTTCCCTCTCTTCTCTTCATCTGTATTTTCTGAAAGAAACAGCTATGCTTGTATTAAGATAAAAGGCATTTAGATTAAAGTGGAAGACAAACTCACCCAGTATTCGTTCGAGCTCTTCACACCTCTTTACCTCACCGACGAATTTTCTTTGAAAAGAACTTACATTTTGATTGAGCTGAGAAAAGAAAGAAAATTTTGTTTTAAGTTCCTAAAATTTTAAATTTGCTTTTATTTATCTAATTATTCAAACCATTTTGGTGTGGGGGGTATCAAATCCAGGCCTGGTTCAATTAAAATGCTATTTTTAGTTACTTAATCCTTTTAGAGTTTGCTCATGCTGGGCCACATCCTGCCCCCGAGCCTGCCCGAGGTGTGAGGGGTGCACACTGTCACGGGCCACTCCACAGAAGGACTGGCAGGGCTTCTACAGCAGGCTGGCAACTGCTACCAGAAAAGGCTGGAAAGGAGCCCTTGGCTCAGAAGTAACCCGTGGAAAACATTTAATTTCAAGAAAAACCATGACTGTGGATATGAAACTTGTAGAGAACAGCAACCTCGGAGACAGAGAGAATCTACACCAAAAATCAAACAATACTCAAAAAACAAAAAACAAAAAACAAAAACAAAAAATCAAACAATAGGGAACTGGTGGGTGTGGAGGTCACAGGTGAGTGCCCGCTCAGCAAGCAGGAGCCTCATAAAACCGGGAGTGGTGGCACACACCTATAATTTCAGCACTTGGGGAGGAATCATAAGTTCAGGGTCATGTCCAAGTACACTTGGGGTTCAAAGCCCTGCCTCAAAATAAAGCAAACAGATATGAGAATGGGCTGAAAGTTAACATGCTAATTTCTTCCATAGATAACATATAGTCATTATTGTATTCTTAACAATAGCAGCAATATCCCACTTTTTGGTTTTGTTTTCTGTGTAACACTGGCTAAACTGGAACGTGATGTGTAGACCAGGCCTCACGGACGCCCCTGCCTGTCTCCTGAGTGCTAGGATGGAAGGCTTGAGCCGCCATGCTTGGCTAGTATCTAACTTTTCTAGGAATCAATGATAAGGATGGGCACTTATGGTACCAGTTGCATCTGGACTGAGGCCACATTTGCCTTGGGCTCCAAGACAGGATGAGGTGTGAAACTGCTGACGCAGCAGAGCAGGTGCGGGTCCGAGGCCTCAGTGCCTGTCCGGGAATCTCAGCTTCTTTTAAAGCTTCAGCCAGGAAACCAGAACTAGGGTTTCACTTCTCCGTCCCATTACCTCTCACTTCTGGGTCTCACTCTTGCCCGGGCGAATCGGACAGTGTTCTTATGTGGCACTGAGAATGG